>NC_054407.1:25585000-25680000 GCF_017976425.1 Toxotes jaculatrix | reverse complement strand
AGGATGGTTGGTTTGGACCCTAAGAGTCGACAGAACAAGGTACAGGTGGATTTATCCCGGGTTAGTCTTCGTCAGTCTGGTTCACTGTGGCATAACTTTGGTTTTTTTCTTGCTTTTCACATTTAGCCTAGTTCAAAGTGGTTTGACTGGGGTAAACTGGTTTATTCTGGTTTTGTTTGATTCCTGTTAGGACCTGCAGACTAATTCTTGATCTTCAGAGTTTAACAAAAAGCCGTACTAGGGTTAGGGTTAGAGGAGCTTTTAACCACATCTCCTCATCCATCATGTCCCAGATGAAGGTCATGATGTGGCTGAAAGCTCAGTTAAATGGACCTTTTTGAAAAACTTTATTAAACTAGTTGGTCCTACTTTTCGGTGCGATTTAATTAAAGAGTAGAAACAGATTCGACCTGAATTTAACCAGAAAGCCTGAGTTTAATGTGATCTCATCTTATTTATCGTGTTTTAACCGTTTTCCTCACTTTGTCCTTGTTTAGATGACTTGGCCTGTTTCAGTCTGGTTTGCTTTAGCCAGGCCAAACTGAGGTTCAAAGTTCAAGTTGAGCTGTTTCAGAAAACGACTCGGCCTTTTTAACGAAGAGACGACATATTTGTGATGTGTTGTTTTTACATTTTACATCTTCAGTAGGAACCAATGAGCTCAGAGCTGAGAGCCACAGACACAGTAAATCTGTACACAGACATTAATGGGACACACTCCCCACTGGGGACAAAAAGCAGTCAAACATAACATTTTGTGGTTAAACCTTGTTCATAGGTGAGTTATTATGGTTAGGGTTCTGGTTAGGCATGTAGCGGTGGTGGTTAATGTCAGGGTCAGTCTCTGTGGAATGAGCGTAAGTCGATGCAGTGTCCAAAGTCGAGTTCTTCTGTGTTCAGGTGTTTGTGGAGCTGAACGAGCTGGTGATTGACAGGAACCAGGAGCTGCAGTGGAGGGAAACCGCTCGATGGATCAAGTTTGAGGAGGAGGTGGAGGAGGAGACGGATCGCTGGGGGAGACCACACATCGCCTCCCTCTCCTTCCGCTCCCTGCTGGAGCTCAGGAAAACTGTCTCCCATGGTGAGGAGGAGGGGGAGGAAACTCTCTGCTGCCCTCCACTGGATAAACGACGACACTGTACATGATCATATTCTAACATTAAGATTAAGATCTGTTCTCTCAGCAAAGAGAGTCTGCTGAGTGCAGAGACCAGAGGCTGGAAACACACACACACACACACACACACACACACACACACACACACACACACACACACACACACACACACTGCTCACGCTGTTGTGTTTTCAGGTGCAGTGCTCCTTGATCTAAAACAGAGGACTCTGCCCGGCATCGCCCAGCAGGTGGTGGAGCAGATGGTGATTTCAGATCAGATTAAAGCTGAAGATCGAGCGAATGTCCTGAAAGCTCTGCTGCTCCGACACAGGTTCATATCCAAACTACACCTGTCTGTCCAGTGATTTAAGCATTCATCCACCCAGTCACTCATCCACCCACTGCTGCTCAGGACAGTTTCTCATGAATATATTTCTGTTTTTGTGTTTCGTTAGTCATCCCAGTGATGAGAAAGATCACAGCCTGTTCAGCAGGAACATCTCTGCAGCCAACATGGCCGGACTGTTGGAAAGACACAACGGCCAATCAGAGCCCTCCAACAACCTAACCAATCACAGAGAGGCTGAAGCAGAGAAGAACAAGGTAAAACAGTGACCAGGTGATCAGCTGTTCAGAAGCAGAGGGGGGTGTACTGACCATGGAGGTAGGAAGGAGCTGTTCCTGGTCCTTCTGTAGACCAGCTCCAAAGTATTGAGGTGGATGAAGCTGTAGCAGTGAGGCAGTGCAGTGAATGGAGGGGTGGTGTAGATTAAACTCCAGACGGGACATCAGCACAGCGGTGGTAGGACAAGCTGTGTCACTGAGGGACACAACGAGCTGTTTGGATTTCTGATGTTATTCTGTACTGTGTCCAGAGAGAAGCCCCGCCCCTCTGTCACTCCAGATCCAGACATGAAGTGAAGCTGATGGAGAAGATCCCAGAGAGAGCTGAGGCCACTGTCGTTCTCGTAGGTATGCATCGCAGAGGTACACCTCACACACACACCATCGCCTTCGTTGATGTGTAGAGAAGCAGCTTCACGGCGTCTCGCTGCTGTGTCTGCAGGCAGCGTGGGCTTCCTGGACCAGCCCTCCTTGGCATTTGTGCGTCTGCAGGAGGCGGTCCTGCTGGAGTCTGTCCTGGAGGTCCCAGTTCCTGTGAGGTTCCTCTTCCTCCTGCTGGGCCCACCCACCACCAACATCGACTACCACCAGATTGGGCGCTCCATCTCCACGCTCATGTCAGACAAGGTGAGTTCCAGTCAGAGTTGACACCGTCTGCCCTTTTCTAGGATGTGACCACCAAATGGCACTAAGTAATGCTTGAAGCCACATAATGAGATAAATGTTAAACGATGGATTCTGTTCCTTTAGCACTTCCACGAGGCGGCGTACCAGGCTGACGACCGCCAGGACCTGCTGACAGCTATCAACCGTTTCCTGGACTGCAGCGTTGTCCTCCCTCCCTCAGAGGTTGGCGGGGACGAGCTGCTGCACTCTGTCGCTCGCTTCCAACGGGAAATGCTGCGAAAGAGGGAGGAGGAGCAAAGTGGCAAACTACAGGAGAAACAGACCAGCATTCAGCAGGATGAAGGTCGGTTACAGGGTTCAAAGGCCTGAGACAAGCATACAATGGACCACTCCTGGATCCCACTGTATGTCAGAACATGTTTCATCTCCAGTTATGGATCTGGGCATTGTCGTCCTTTCCTGACTCAGATTACAGACATTGCGTGTGTTATTAGGAGGGTTCCTTCTTTTTTTCGCAGTTGTTGAAAGGTTGCATAAAACTGGATGAGTTCCCTTTTCACCCTCCTTTAACATCCTCTGGGGCATGCTTTGAAAATGACTTTAGCCTTGAATTATTTGTGTGAATTTTGTTTCAGACCTGGGTTTGAGGTTCTTTCTGATGCTCTGTGAGCTTAAAGCAGAACTAGAGCTCAAAGGTTTTTGGCAGGAGCACAGTTTGATCTTCTTTGCGAGGTAAATGAGCAGGTCCTCAGTGTAAGGATGAATGCTTTTTCATTTGAAGATGAGATGAAGACACAGCATGTGATATGCTGCTGCTGGTATTCTGATGTTATGTGATGTTGTGTTAGCACAGCGATTAGACCGTTCAGAAATGCTGATGTTATCTTACAGACTCCCTGGTTCCCTCCAAACCAGGCGACGAGCCCCTGCGGCGGACAGGTCGTCTGTTCGGAGGACTGATCAAAGACATGACTCGACGCTACCCTCAGTACCTCAGTGACATCCGAGATGCTCTGAACCCTCAGTGCATGGCCGCCATCATCTTTATCTACTTTGCTGCACTGTCACCTGCAATCACCTTCGGTGGGCTGCTGGGTAGGCCTGCACCTCTGAAACACTGAACTGCTTCATGAGGTTTAACTAGTTTCAGTTTGCTGAGAACTGGTTGAAGCTAAGGCTCCGTGGACGATTAGACGTGTTTCTTAGATGATTCCATGAAATTGAGTTTTTCTTGAACTGCTAAGGCATTTCCTCTGTGTTCTCTGTCCTTCCACACAGGTGAGAAAACGGAGGGTCTGATCGGTGTGTCGGAGCTGATTGTTGCCACAGCAATGCAGGGCATTGTTTTCAGTGTCCTGGGCGCTCAGCCTCTGCTGGTGATCGGCTTCTCTGGACCGCTGCTGGTGTTTGAAGAGGCCTTCTACACTGTGAGCTTACCTGACAGAAGTACCACACACCTGTATCAAACTACTTCTGTTTATTTATTTATTACCATTTATCCAGTATCCAGGAAGAACACGTTATATCAGTGCGTTCCTCGCTGAAAGCTTTGGAAAAGTTGTACTTCCACAGCTACGCTGGCAGATAATCAGATAGATCATGAATGGAAGTTTGTGTTTGTATTTGTGACACCTTAGGTGATGTAAAGTCTGATCTGTTAAACCGACCCTCTGAAATCTAGGTGTTTCTATGGGAATTGGTCATTCGTGTTTTTCTGAGATGGAGATGATCATTCACACTTCTATCTGATCCCATCTTGACTTCCTTCACTTCCTCTTCACCTGTCTTCTGTGGACTGATTCCAGGTGTTCAAGAAAGCAAAGCATGTCACCTGGTCTGTGTTTCTGTCTAGTTTTGTAGAGACAATGGGATCGAGTATCTGACGGGCCGGGTGTGGATCGGTTTCTGGTTAGTGCTCATCGTCCTCCTTACTGTGGCCTTTGAGGGGAGCATCCTAGTTCGTTTCGTCTCCCGCTTCACTCAGGAGATTTTCTCCTTCCTCATTTCCCTTATTTTCATCTACGAGACTTTTGCCAAACTGGTCAAGGTAAGGTCAGAGACCGACCGCAAAAAGCATGAACTGCAGCCTCATTAAGCTGATTTACAGACTGATACATAACAAAGAAGCTCAAGCTTGTTTTACGAAGTGTCTCTGATGGTGTGTTTGACGAGTGAATGAAATGTTCAGGAGACCGCAAAGAGCCCACTGACCAGTCCAGAGCCACAGTGACCTTCTACTGCTCTGTGTTGGTGTTTTCTAGATCTTTCAGGAGCATCCTCTCCAAAACTGTTACCATGGAAACAACACAGCATCTCTGCCTCTCTGCAACAGCTCCATGGTCACTGGGAATCCTGGGAAGGTTGTTGGAGAGCCCAACACTGCCCTGCTTTCATTAGTGCTCATGGCGGGAACGTATTTCATTGCTTTCTACCTGCGCAAGTTCAAGAACAGCTCCTTCTTCCCCGGCAGGGTTAGTACAGTCACGAGCAGATGCATGACCAGGTGCATACAGGTAAACAGACAAATGTAGGTACATGTACCTGTACAGGTACACAAACAGGTACTTGGAAGGTTGGTGGTTCGATCCCCTGCTGCTGTTGTTTGCAGGTTAAAGAGTCCTTGGATAAGGACAGGGCAACAGAACATACCTGCACAGGTACATACAGGTACAGTTACTGTCGGTGTTAACTCCTGTTCACAGACACAACTACAAATAAAGGTACAGGTGTGTACAGGCAGAAGTACAGGTACATTCAGCTTCAGGTACACATAGCATACACACACAGGTGTGTAGTAGTACAGGTTTAGACAGTTACAGGTTCTCTATATTCAGGTACTTCCAAATGCAGGAATGTGCCAGTGTAAAGAGGTACAGGTGTAGGTGCAGGCAGATGGATGCAGACACAGGTACATTCAACATACAGGTACTCAGGTGGGAACAGGTACAGTTGCAGCTCTGTGTTCAGTCTAAATGCAAAGTCTCACCTTTCTGACATTAGCTCCGTAGGATCATTGGAGACTTTGGGGTCCCGATTGCAATCCTCATCATGGTGTTGGTGGACTACAGTGTGGAGGACACCTACACCCAGGTCAGCCCGGAGCACATGTTGATGCTCTCAGAGATCTTCCTGTGGTTATCCTTCTCACTCAACCTCTTTCTACTGTCTGACAGAAACTGAACGTTCCCAGCGGATTCTCGGTTTCCAGTCCAGAGAAGCGTGGTTGGCTGATTTCTCCTCTGGGGTCAGACGGGCAGTTTCCTGTTTGGATGATGGGTGCCAGCATCCTGCCGGCCATCCTCGTCTTCATCCTCATCTTCATGGAGTCCCAGATCACAGCGTATGACACTTTCTTCTCATAGTCTCAGTATTTTCCTTTATTTTCAGGGGGAGTAACAACAGTGTGAAGTATTAAATTCCTTTTTCCTGCAGGTTGATTGTCAGTAAGAAGGAGAGGATGCTGGTGAAGGGAACTGGTTTTCACCTGGACCTCCTCATCATTGTGGTGGTGGGTGGAGTCTCAGCTCTGTTTGGTTTACCTTGGCTATCAGCCGCGACAGTTCGGTCCGTCACTCACACCAACGCCCTCACCGTCATGAGCAAAGCTGTCGCCCCTGGAGACAAGCCCCGCATCCAGGAGGTGAAGGAGCAGAGGGTGACGGGCTTCCTGGTGGCGGTTTTAGTGGGTACGACGGTCTGAGTCCTTCTGCTCCTGCTTAGAGCACAGTCACTGGTGCTGCTTCTGATCTGATCGGTGCTGTCCCTCAGGTCTGTCCATTGTGATCGGGGAGGTTCTGCGTCAGATCCCTCTGGCGGTGCTTTTCGGGATCTTCCTCTACATGGGGGTGATGTCCTTGAATGGGATCCAGCTCACTGAGAGGCTCATCCTGCTGCTGATGCCCCCAAAGTACCACCCTGATCAGAACTATGTCCGCAAGGTTAGACCTGTCCCATGGCCAAGGACAGAGACAGCACACACTCAGGACTTCTTGGTCTTGATGTGAAACTTGACTTGGTGCTTGTTGGACTTACTGCTTTTTAAAGACAGTAGAAAACTGACAGGAAATGAAGGGGGACAGGGGGACGGGGGGACAGGGGGATGTTGGTCCTGAGACAATGAAGATGGAGACAGTTTTGATGCACAGCTGAACCTGTTTCTCTGCTCTCTCACAGGTGCGGACGTTAAGGATGCACCTGTTCACTCTTGTCCAGCTGACCTGTTTGTCTCTCCTGTGGGTCGTGATGGCGACAGCGGCGGCGCTGGCGTTCCCCTTTGTGTTGCTGCTGACGATACCTGTGAGGATGCTGCTGCTGCCCCACCTCTTCACCCGCAGAGAGCTACAGAGTGTGAGTGACACCTTCTACCTGACCGTGTTCTGACGTCATATCAGCACAGGAACCTTTTTAAGTTTTACCTGGCGACGGTGAGATTAGCTCACAGCTGTTTGACAGCTGTTACTTACACATGTTCAGATTCTGAACGTAGCTTTAAAATGATCAGCTTTCAGTCCGGTGAAGTAATGAAGTGCGTTTGAAATATAAAGTAGCAAACAGGTAAGAAATGTGTTAGAGTGCAGCACACCTGAGAGGACCGTTACCATGACGCTGAATTCTGACCTGTGGCCCTGCAGCTGGATGCTGATGATGTGGAGCCTCACCTGGAGGAGAAGGAGGGGCAAGACGAGTACTCACAGCTGCAGATGCCCGTGTGACCTGGCGGCAGCGTGGTGATTGGTTGATGTGGCCTGATGGGCTGAACCTGTCCTCTTCCTTCATTAGCACGTGTGACATGTATCCTGTAGCCGAGCTGTGCACACGGACTGTACGCTCTGAATCATATAACCTGTTTTCTGCTTTGGGGAGTGAGTTTGTTTCTGTGTGACTCTGAGAAGCTGCTGAACAAACTGAAAGCTGAACTCTGTTCAACATCACTAACTGAAAAACGTCTTTTCTGTATGTTTCTCTGTCCACCATTAAAATGCACATCGTCCTGTTTAAAACTCACGCTGCAGATTTATTTTCTACATGAGAAGTTTCCTCGTGTCTCGTCGTACACTCGTGAAAGAATTTCAGAAATTTCCTAAAATCCTTATTTTTTTAATGTAGCACTGAACAGAAGCCAGGTGGTAAATGATGATGGAGGTACACGCCCAGGTAAAAGAAATGGAATTATTCTTTTCTTTCTTCTGTCCTTCAAAATGTTTCCACTCTTTTTTCTAACACACAACTTTCACCATCATTTCCAGTGGAGAGCAGCTTTGACCTCTCACCTCAGGGCACCCCAGGTGTTTCAGCACACTGTGGCATCACTGGTGGGTGTGGCTACAGGTGGACACCGGAGTAACTGACAGCAGGTCCATGCTGAACGAGTTTCCTTTTAGCTTTGACATAAATTATACGTTTACTGCAACTACTACAACTGCTGTGATCACATCTGATCGTGCTACTACTACCTGTCTGCCTACCTGTCTGCCTACCTGTCTGCCTCTCTGTCTCTCTCTCTAAGCTAAGTCACATCTCCAAATCTGTACACCCCCCTCCCCCCCTCCCCACCTGACTCGCCTGGTCGTCATGGTGACCTCCCCTCCCCTTTATAAAGCATCCATTGGAGCGTCTCGGTGAAACCTGAGCAGGCGTGGCGGCTCGTGGTCACCTGAGCCAAGCTGCTGCTGAATGTTTGATGGAGGCTGTCAGGGATCCTCTCTGCCTCAGGTCGATCACAAACACCTGAACAGGTAGGCGCTTCGTCAGGACGAGACTCTGAGGCTTCAACACACAGGTAAAAGCTCTTTTCTCTTTTACCTTAGAGATTCTTTACAGGTGGAAAAATATTCTACCAACTTCTGTGACATCATCATACATGTCCTGTGTCTCACCTTTGTCCAATGAAAACCAGGTATGGTCAAACCTCTGTGACACAGCAGGTTTCAACCCTCCGGGTTTTCACTCCGGGATTCTGTGACGTGAAGTTTCCACTGAGACTCCATGTTTTTCAGTCTGCGTCATTCTGTCTGACACACCTGGTATTTTCAGACTTCAGCAGAGTTTAAATAAAGTTGTGTGGGTTTGAATGAATGAGCGGTTTGAGGAACAGTGTTCGGTTGCAGATTCAGTACTTTGGTGTATGTTCCCTTTAAAAACGACCACAAACAGACGGATGTTCGTCCTGATGATTCTGTCAGAGGCTCGATCACCAACCAGGGGAAGCAGGCGTAACCACGTCCTCACTGTCCTCACTGTCCACACTGTCCACACTGTCCTCACTGTCCACACTGTCCTCACTGTCCACACTGTGTGATTCATCACAGCTTTAACAGAAATTCACTGCACTGAAGTAAAACCTCAGCTCCGCCGGGTCCTCTGTCTTCTGTCTTCTGTCCTCTGCCCTCTGTCCTCCGTCCTCCGTCCTCCGTCCTGTGGTTTGTGTTCGATTTGTTGCTTGCTTGTTGTAAAGTTGTGTTTTACTAACAGGTGTGTTCCAGCACAAACTGTGAGGCTGCTGTTATTTCCCTGATCAATACGTCTGACAGCTGTTTGCTTTATCGACTGATCGATCTGTGAAGGCGTGAAATGCTGAACCTGAGGGCAGGTGTTGCTGTTGTGTCACTGTGGTGATGATTCTCGTTATTTTCTCGACCAGTATCTGATAGTTGTGTCTCTAACATGTCGCTGAGCTGAGATCAGCTGACATTAACAATCACTTCCAAACATGGTGCAGCGTCAGGCAGGAGCAGGCCTCCGTGACAGTGCTGTGCACTTTCTGGTCATCAGTGTTTGTCTAGTGACAGTTCCACAGACGTCACGTGAACACGCGTGTCACCTGAAACTGTCGGGATGTCACCTCGGAGCTGCTGCCATGTGAGCACAGTTTGTCTGAATGTATCTGCCCAGTTTAACCAGTTTGACCTGTGGCTGCATGACAGCAGCTGCTTTGTGTTTAAATGAATGTTTGAGGCTGAGACCCAGGTGAGTCCAGTGTCCTGTGTGACTGTCCACCTGCGACAGGTGATGGTGTCAGGATGTCGGAAGGGAGGCAGCGAACTTTGTCCACCTCTGGAGAGTCTCTGTATCAGATCCTGGGTCTGGAGAAAGGCTGCAGCCATGACGACATTAAGAAGTCCTACAGGTGAGACAATCCCAGCCCCGCCCACTCACCTGCAGTCTGAGCCGATCGATCACATGTTTAATGTATGATCACATGTCTGCTGAGGTGTCTCAGGTGATCCCACACAGGTAAACATCACGCTGACTCAATGGCCACTTACTAGGTGGTTCCAGAGCTTTCAGCTCAGGTGTTGACAGCGAGCGCTGACGTGTGTGTCTGGTGTCAGGAAACTGGCGTTACGGTACCATCCTGACAAGAACCCAGAGAACCCGGAGGCAGCAGAGAAGTTTAAGGAGCTGAACAGCGCTCACGCCGTTCTGTCCGACCTCACCAAGAGGAACATCTACGATTCGTACGGGTCTCTGGGACTATACGTGGCTCAGCAGTTCGGAGAGGACAACGTCAACACTTACTTCATGCTGTCCACCTGGTGGGCCAAGGTGAGAGGGGCGGGCCTTCCACCGTCTGGGAGACTGGCCGTTAAGCTCACACTGACAGTCTGTGTTTCTGTCTCAGGGTCTGTTCCTGGTGTGTGGCGTCCTGACCGGGTGTTACTGCTGCTGCTGCCTCTGCTGCTGCTGCAACTGCTGCTGCGGGAAACTCAAGCCGACACCCACAGGCGAGGGGGCGGGGCCAGACTACGTCTCCCCCGATGACCTGGAGGAAGAGATACGCAACAATCCCGACAATGGTGAGATGGCAGGAAGTCCTGAGCTTTTATTTTGGTGGTCACATAGCTAATGGTGTTAAAGACAAATGATTCTGGCAGATCAGGTGATTGGACCATTTATTGATTAACTGATTGTAAATATTTTCCTTCATATTTGGCAGCAGTGACTCAGCCTCTCCGTCAGAATGAACCGTACCTTAGTTTATTCACTGAGGTTTTGTAGAAACAAAGTTTTGTATTTCGTAAAAACTATTTGATAAAGTTTGAATGTTTTTCCACTAAAACCCTGAACCACACAGGTAATCTTTAAAAACCTGAATATTTTTCAGGTACAGATTAAAGGTTTCCTGTAAACTGGGGCGGGTCTTGTACAGTAAATGCTGCTGAATGTGTCTTTGGCTGATGTCATACTCGTCCCGTTAAAATAAACTTTAATATTTTGTTTGACTGTGTTTTACTCCTTAAAATCTCTGCAGGAAACCTGGTAACATGTCATGTCCATGTGGTAAACCTGGTAAACATCTGACTAAGATTCAATCCAAATCTCGTTACTGAGCAGCTGGAAATATTAATAACACCTGAAACTCGTCAGACCTCGCTGCTCACAGCTCAGAGACACGTGGACGCCAATGAGTTTGTGCTTTTTGTTTCTCTGCAGATGCTGAAACTCCGATCGTTCACCAGCCGACTAACGCCAGCGAGAAAACTCAGCTGATCACCGACGGACACCGCAGATATGGGGACACATACACATGAAGCTGACAGGAAACAGGAAACAGGAAGCAGGGATTCTTCAGTCATCCACCTGAAACCCTCGTTTAACTTAGAGACAACATTTTTCAGACCTGATCCTAACGGCCACTGCAGGAGGTTCAGGTTGATTCAGTCCAGAGAAACAAACAGTTCTGCACATCAGCAGTGAATCTGAGTCTTCTTGAAGCAACAGTCTGACATGCTAAGGGTTGAAGGCAGTTAATAATCATTTGTACATGTAACATCCCAAAACTCTTTTTAAATAAAAATCTTCTGCACACAAGATGAAGAAAATGTTCTGAGGCTCCACAGATTCCTGAAATGCCAGACTGTTCCTTTAACACAGATGTAAAGTGCAGTGCAGTAACGAGAATTTCAGTTGTTGTATTTTGTTAAACTAACGCTCTGATTGGTTGCAGTAGGATATAAACAGAATTTGTGGTTGTGTGTGTGTGTGTCGCTGTAAATAGTTTCAGTTTGCAGTTCGTTTCATTTTGTTCATATTAGTTTTATTTCTGAGTGAAATCGAGTGTGAACTGAAGTCTGGAAAATAAAACCTGCTTTGTGAGGCTGAGACAACACCTGTAATCATGTGATGAGACGATGTCACCTGGAGGACTCTGTGTTCAGTATTAACCCCGTCCACAGTTTGACCAGCAGGAGGAGCTGCAGCCTCCTCAGCCCTTCTAACACTGTGAACTGTCCCTTTAATAAACTCTGTCCTGCTTACTCACCCCCCAACACCCCCACCCCCCCCCCTGCCCCCCCCCTGCCCTGTCATGCCTCCTCCTGACCTTTGACATATAAGGGCTTGTCGGCACGGCAACGGCTGACGTCTGTCCTTCTAAAAACAGACACAGAGTTCTTCACACGCTGCTGCTCACAGACCTCCAGCACTACAGCGCTCACCTCTGCTGCTGTTTCTTTATTTTGTTCGTTTTCTTTCATCTCTGGGACGTCTCGCCCCGCCTCCCCCGTCCTGTCCAGGTGACAGCTGTCTCCCCCGGCTCCTCAGCGTCACTCAGCATCATGGAGAGTCTGGAGAAGCAGCTCATCTGTCCCATCTGTCTGGAGATGTTCACCAAGCCGGTGGTCATCCTACCCTGCCAACACAACCTCTGCCGCAAGTGTGCCAATGACGTCTTCCAGGTGAGGGCCATGTCCAGGTGAGGGCCACACACAGGTTACAGGTTACTTATTACTTCAGGTCTCAGCTGAGTTTCACTGTTGTTGGTTTGAAAGCTGCCACAGAAGATTTTCATGAAGCAACCTTTGAGGTTTGCTGGTTCCAGATAAATTCAGTGGAATCAGCTCCATCTTTATTTATGCCAGAGTTGTGTTTTTATCAAAGCTAAAGCTAAAACAGAGCGTTGACTGGTGGTGTGTTCAAGGACATTCTGACATCTTAACAAAGAACCATTCACTTATTCATTTCACGAGGACGGTGACATGAAGAACAGCCAGGTAATTCACAGGTGTACTGTAAACATCTGTACACAGCATCATGATCATTAACTCCACCAGGTAAACAGGATGAGACAGGCTGATTACAGAAGCCACTGTTCTTAACCACAGCAGATTTCAGTGATTTCTACACACAACTATTCATTCAGTGTGACTTCACTTCCTGAGGATATCATCATCTCTGATGTCCCTCCAGAATAAAACTCCAGAAATCCACTTTGAAATCAGAGGCTGCAGAACTTCATTCAGAATCCTGCTGTTTTTAAGTTTCCTTCAGTGTCACAGTGATCCAGAGAGAGGAATCTGTTCGTCCACGGTTCACTGCAGACAGCAGCTGATCACAGCTGATTCAGCTGCTGTGACTGGGACAGTTGGACTGAATGGACACAGATACAGGCCAAAAAAAGGGCTCAAGTTGTAGTTCACAGCTGACACTGAATCCATAAAATCCCAGAAAACAAAACTTACAGAATGTTTATCTACCAAAGTCAGACAAAGAGAGAGAATCATGCTTATGTTAGCAGGAGATTTTCTGCCGATGCAACAGGAAGAGAGAATAAAACAATCTCATGATAACATGACTGGATATTGATCAGCAGGTTGATTTGACTGAAACCAACAAACTCTGAGACAGAGAGATGTCATGTGCTTCCAGGCTTCCAATCCTTACCTGTCGACGAGGAGCGGCTCCACAGTGACGTCTGGCGGTCGTTTCCGCTGCCCTTCCTGTCGACATGAGGTGGTCCTGGACCGACACGGAGTTTACGGACTGCAGAGGAACCTGCTCGTGGAGAACATCATCGATATGTATAAACAGGGCAGCACCAGGTAACACACACACCTAAACACAGACATTTGTCTTTTTAAATCTGTCTGTGAATGTTCTCATTCATCCAGGTCATAGTTCTCTCTTTGAAAATTGAATCGAAGGCAACTGGACATATGTTCAGTAGTACTAGTCTGACTAGTGCGGACTAGATAGACCGATGCATACGAACTGATGAAGCCCCTTGGATAAGAGGCGAAACGTCTTCCCAGACAAACATATGTCCAGTTGCCTTCGATTCAATTTTCAAAGAGAGTCTTTTTAAATCCTTAGAACATACAACCTTCAGACAGCCTTGTGAAGTAGTTACAACTGTCAAAATGTCCCCACAGAGCAGAAATGTCCCCACAGCGCAGAAATGTCCCCACAGTGCAGTAAAGGTCTCTCTATGATTGATTAAAACCAAAATATGTCCTCACAAAAACAGCAGTACAAACTCATCTGTGCACATACACACACACACACACACAGGGGTCAAAGGTCACCAGCTGAGGATGGCAGTTTTCTGAAACATAGGACCTGTTCAACTAAAATTCATTCTGGTGTAAAATGATAGTTTGTGAAAGTCTTGGCTTTTATTTTGATAGTTTTTTCCACTTCCTGTCAGTTCTGATGATGTTTCCAGTAAAGTGCTGAATCATAAAGAGCGTCAGGTGTGTCTGTAGGTGAGTGGGTGGGTGGTGGTCAGAAACATGATCCACACACTGATCAATATTCATCTGATCAGCTCACCACACACCAGCTCCTTCTCTCCTCTGCTTTGGGCTGACTCTTCTGGTCATGTGATCATGCCGTTTCCATCTCACCTGGTTGAATCTCACCTGTGGATGAACTGTACCTGAGTTAACCTGCAGGTGTCACAGTTTCTTCTCACATCATATTCAGGACTTTATTCATGTTTCCTGTGATTAACACTCAGCCTCTGTCACATGACCGAGCTCAGAGCAGGTAAACCCAGAGAGAACTGAACCAGGTGAGAACCTGCTTCATGGTCCAGGTGGTCCAGGACCCGGCTCAGTGAAGCCTGATAACGTAAAGTTGACCTGAACATGCTGAAGTCGTTTTGTGGTGCAGGCCTCTGAGGTGAGCGAGGCTCAGGTGTGGATCAGCTGGTTGTTTGAATCAGAACTTTATTGTCAGCTTCAGTTTTCACGTTGTGTTCACCTGTTTGTGAACTCAGTCTCACTTCAGTGTGTTGCAACTGTTGAGCTCCTGTTTCTGCTGACTCACCTCAGTCTGGAGTCCAGCTGGGACCTGTCTCATGTTCACCACAACAACTAACAACAACAACAACAACAACATGCTACCATAGTTTCACTGCAGCCACCAACAGAAGATAAACAACATGACCTCTACAAACCTTCATAAAATGCTAGTTAGAGGATTTGGTTAAGATTCTTTAATCAAACCAGAATCACTCGTTAAACTAATGAGTGATTTAATAGTGAGTTCTGTCTGCTGCCCTCTGCTGGGCAACACTGAAACATTTAGTTTTATTGATAATAATAATGATTATAAGCTGAAGCGGTGAACACGGTGCTTTGAGTCCCTCATTTATGGACAGAAGAATCTGATGTGAGACACTTTGTTGACACACAGATCTCAAGGAAGGAGGACGAGGAGGAAGATAGGACAGCTGGGAATGGAGGAGAGGAGGAGGACATGCAGCATGTAGAACATGATACACACAGGAAGTGGACGATGTTCGAGGGACAGCATTCAGATCCCAGAACAGTTACATACGTTATGAAATAAATAATCACATGAATATATTTTCATTTCATCTTTGTGGTTTTTCTGTAGGATAGGATTTTTATGTCTTTGCAGACATTTTAGTTTTAAAATTCTCATTTTCCCTTTAAGCTCCACATGTAATAGCACAGTTAGCCTGTTAGCTGTTAGCAAACTTTAAATACAGGTAATTATGACATTTATACAAACCAGCTGATCACTATCTACATTACATTATTTAATAAACAATGTTCGTATAAACAATAAATAATGTTTATAAAGGTCACATGATCTATTTCACTGCTTGCTTTTGTTTACATGTTTTATTTAATTTGAAAATGTCTTTTTTATTTAATATTGTCCATTCTGGTCCTCCGCACTCTCAGTCAAACACACTCACAGTTTAAATCCGTCTGTCTCCGTCCACCTGTCCGTCTGTCCTCAGCAGTAAACCGTCCCCGGAGCCGAAGCAGGAGCAGCCAGTGTGTGAAGAGCATGAAGACGAGAAGCTCAACATCTACTGCGTCACCTGCAGCGTCCCCACCTGTTCCCTCTGTAAGGTGTTCGGAGCTCACAAGGACTGTGAGGTGGCCCCGCTCAACAGTGTCTTCACCAAACAGAAGGTCAATAATCAGTACTTCCTGTTTAGAATCTGCTCTGGAGCTTTATGAATAAATGTCTACAAGTTTTACCTGATTATGAAATCAGGTAAAACTTGAACTTCTGAATGAAACGTTCGGACAGTAAAGACGACGTGTGACTGCTGATTGTTAATGTGTAATAATAAATTTCAAATGTCACCTGCACATTGTGTGTGTGTGTGTGCGTGTGTGTGTGTGTGTGCAGGCAGAGTTGACCGACTGTATCTCCATGCTTGTTGGGAACAATGAGAGGATTCAGGCGATCATCAATCAGCTGGAGGAAACCTGCAGAGCCGTCAATGTGAGTTCATCCACCTGCTGCACACCTGGTTTACCTGAGGTTCACCTTACACCTGCTGCACACCTGGTTCACCTGAGGTTCACCTTACACCTGCTGCACACCTGGTTTACCTGAGGTTTTCTAACTGTGTGATTTCAGGAGAATGGCAGCAGACAGAAGTCGAAGGTGTGTGAGACGTTCGATCACCTGTTTGCCCTCCTGGAGGAGAAGAAAGGTGACATGACTCTGAGGATCAACTCTGAACAGGAAGAGAAACTGGACTACATCCGAGGTCTGAGGAGGAAGTACAGCGAACACATGGACAACACCGCCAAGCTGCTGGAGACCGCCATCCAGACCATGGATGAGTCCAAGATGGCCGTGTTCCTGCAGGTGAATGTGAAAGGTGGCCGAGGTGGATCCGTGGTCCCCAGTTCGTAGAACTATTGTGTGGAAGTACAGGTGTGAAACCAGAAACCAGCTGATGGAAAAAGTCCAGACAGAAATCGATGGATTATATTGATGTTTTGACGTTGTTGTGTTTGCAGTGCTGTTGTTTGCAGCGTATCTATGAAGAGTGACAGGCCCTGATGAAAAGCTGCTGAGGCTCAAACACGTCTGTGTTTTAACTGAAATGTTCAACTAAAAACTTTTAGTTTTTAAACTTTTCAAACAGAGATCAGCTGAAGCTTTAATTCTGAAGGTTATGATATGATATGAACTCTGAAATCATGTGAATAACACAGAACATTAGCAGTTGTAAAAATTCAAACAGCTCATATCAGTTTGTCTCCCGCAGGCGGCCAAACCTCTGCTACAGAGGTGAGTATTTAACACTGTGACTGAATTTGGTTTGTAATAAACTCACTGCAGTGTTAACACAAAGTTTTATTAAAATCATTGATTATTTACTGTTAATTGATCAGGATCGTGGAGGGCACCAACATGTCTCACCTGGACAAACTCCAACATGGCTACGAGAACATGGAGCACTTCACAACCAACTTTGAGCGTCAGAGGCAGGCTCTAGCCAACGTCGACTTTATCAAAGGTAACACACACGGGAAGCGTCTGTCTGACCAATCATAGACAAGACACCTGAATCATAACCTTTGTACATGCTAACATGCTACCTGACCCTATACAGGATGTTTGTTATTGTGATTATTCTCGTTTATGTACAATTAGCTTTGAGCCGCCATCATAGAATATCATGTGTGCTAAAGTGTTAGCATGCTAATGTCTTCGTGTGGAATATGTTACTGCTTTAGCACTGAGGTACAGTTCTTAGTATAACATGCTGGGTGCTAGCATACCTTTTGTTAAAATGCTAAAAAAAAATGAAGCTACATCCAAAAAAAGCTGACTCAAGGGCAACTGGACTCCAACTTCTCCTCCAAGAGGCTTCTTCAGAACTGGTGGATCACTGAGAGTCTTCACAGACATCAAAGCTAAATGCAGCTATCAGTCAGGATCGTGTATCTCTTAGCATGTTAGCTGCTGTTAGCATGCTAACTAGTGAAACTACATGGCAGGAGCTAATGTGTTGGCATAAACCTGACGTATTAGAATGAAGCTGCTACACACACTAACGCGTTAGTGAGTGATCTGTATCTGTTAATATGGAGCTACTGTACTGTATGCTAATGTGTTAGCATGTAGATAACCCTGTGTTTCCCCACAGAAGAGGAAGACGATGACGACGATGACGATGAAGATGAGGTGGACATCACAGCGACATCAGCAGGAATTCGAGCTGAGTCCCAGACACATGCGGCACCTGCAACAGCAGCAACCAATCAGCAGCCTCCTCTGTCACCTGTTCAGCCTGCAGGTGGCCAGCTCCCTCAGACACTCTCAGAGGCCACGCCCACAGTGACCTCACACAGTGAAAGTCTTGACCCCTCACCACCCACTCAGACCCCGCCCCCTCTGTCCCTTCCCACCGCTAGCCCCGCCCCCCAGGTATGATTGTTGATAATCGTAATCTTTCTTCAACTGAAGCCTCTAATCAATAGATCTGATCGATCTTTCAGACGTCTTCTTCTTCTTCTTCATCTGCTGCAGGTTCAGTCTGATCAGCAGAACGAGTCAGAGGACAAAGACGGACCCAAACACGTCTTCTCCTTCAGCTGGCTCAACCAGAAATAAAACCAGTATAACCAGTGATACCAATCCAGGGTCTGGATCAGTCTGACCTTGTCTGTTTCTCTGCAGAACTCCAGTGTACTTTTACATGATTTTACATTCTTACGTTGATACTGCAGAAACATGCAGAGACCTTTTACTGAAGCTGTGTTCATTTTGCTCATGTTAAATAATGGAGAGAATTTTGTTTTGAATATGCCAAAAATAAATATTTCTTTTGCTGTGACGTCCTCTCCATGGATCTCATATTCTCCAAGGACACTTTTGGAAGCTGGAATTTGGTGTAAATTCAGCGTGTCCAGTGTGCAGTGTTCATTTGAAGATATTTTCTGAATCAGTGGTATTTTTGAAAATTCGGCACATCTGACACACTGAACACATTTCATTTGTTCCATACAGACCAGAGTTTCTCAGCGTTGTGTGATTACTGTGACGTTTCTGTGTGTGGCTTCCACGTGAATGAATGAGGTTAACGTGAGGTGGAAAGTCCAAACAGAGATATCTGCAGCCGTTCTTCATCAGTGGTTCAGAGAAAAACAGAAGCTCGTTCTTCGTGTCTAAGTCTGGTGTTAACCAGCAGTGCGTGAGTCCGTCTCTCAACACTTTCCCTCCTGTGTCTGTGGGTCAGCTTTTAAAAAAGGCTCAGTGATTTCCTCACTACAGCTTCTGTCCAACACACAGGAGGGAACGGTGACTTTGTTGGGGACTATTTTCTGTGGCGGATTGATCCACATTTGGTGCTGTAGTTAGAATTCGTGGCAGCAGGACAAAGAAACCACAGCGGCCAGTTTGAGTTGAAACAGTAGATGTGAGTTTTTTTATTCTGTGATAATCACACAGTAACAACAGAGAATCCAGGTGTTAGACAGATCCATCAAACCCACATTTCACAACATTTATCGCATCGATTTCGAACAGGCTCAAATTTTCAGCGGTCAGAGGAACCGAGGCTTTCAATAAAAAAAGGGAGATCAATCCACTTTGATTTGTTCCTGACTCTGAGGATTGAGGTGATTAATGCGACCCTGGTGTGTTGTGTCTGTAAATCCCTGTGTAAACAGGCTGAAGCAGTAAAAGCAGTTCAGAAGCAGCTGAAGTTTGAGGAGTACGACGTGAGCACAGCTCGAGAAGGACGACAAACAATTCCTCCATAAACAGAAAAATACAAAAATACATGAAGTAAACATGATGCACATGTTAACAGAGAAATAAATTACAGACGTTTATTAACCAAACTTCACAAATTTAATTTGTATTTCTGCATGGAATGATTTATTCATGTGTTCATCAGAGCTCATTTATTCAGTAAAATGTACAAATTGTTGTGATTTTTTCAGCATTTGTTTTTATCAATCCTCACTGATACAGGTGAAAATAATTAGACAGTCAGCTGAAGATGGAAGACACAGAACGACTCATTCATCACTGAATTCCGAGGCTGATGGATGAGCTGGTGTCCTGAGGTGGAAGTGGACGAGCTGTCCAGCTGTCCTCACTTCACTTCAGCTCTCTGATTCTGTACAAAGTTTGAAGTGAATAACTTGTGTTTTTTCTGTTTCAGGTTACTGAGGAAACGGAGACATTGTGACCTCACACCGCCAACTGACCAATCAGCCGCCGCAGATACAAAATGAACACGTATAAAAAAGTGGAGACATTTATTTATTCCAGATTAATTCCCAACATTTATTTGTCGATTCATTCAATTGTGCCTTTAATTACAGCTGCTATAACTCTGACTGAAATTCTTTCCATATGTTTGTTTAATATTCATTAATTTATTGATTATTTTGTCATCCAGACGTGAATCATCGGTCAAATTAAAGCTGCTGAAAGTTTAGCTTCTGTAAAACGTGTTCCAGACGTTCTGAAGCCTGTGGCAGCTGAGTTTGTGTGTAATCGTATCTTTTCCTTCAGTGAAATTGGTGTAAGTTGCAGGTTTGTTAACGTTTTGGTGAAAATCGTTTGCTCTCAGCTTCACCTGCCTCTGCACGTTAAACTGAACACTGGAGGCAACTGAAGTGAAGCCACACGATCTGAAGCTGGAATGTGAGACTGACTCTAACGATGTGAAATAATAACATCATATTATTTTTCTTACATAATAATGAAGAGAAAATTTTGTGGATTTAATCGTCTGCGTCCTGTCTCATCCGAAGGTGTCCATCATTTTGCGGTTGCTGTCGGCCTGCTGGGCGATCTGCTCGGCCCGCGCCATCTCCAGCACCTCCCTGAGCAGGTGGAACGTCAGATCCAGAGAGATGGGAGGCTCGTCAGACCTCTTCCCCTTCTCCACGGCCTCCTCCTCCACCTCCTCGTCCTCCTCCTGCCTCTCTGGCAGGAGGAGGCGCTGTGTGAGCAGCAGCAGAGCCGGGTTCACCCCTGAGGACGAAGAGGACGATGAAGATGAGGAGGAGAGGAGGTCTGGAGCAGCAGCAGAGGAGGTAAGTCCACCTCCACCAAGCCGGAGAGAGAACTCCTCCCCGAGGCGGAGGAGCAGCGGTCGGGGGAGGAGGAGGCGGTGTCTGGCGGGAGCGATGTCCAGTCGACAGTCGGCGGGACGAGGGAGGAAGACACCGAGCAGAGCCACGACCCACAGCAACATGTTCAGCTTCATCTCCACGCGCTGCTGCAACCTGAAGGGAAGACAACACCACGCCTTCAAAGGCCACCGGAGGGATCAGAAAACCCAGAGGCAGGTCAGAGGTCAGATCATCACCCGGCTCAGACCAACGACACGTCTACGTATGGAAGACGTTTTGTGCCTAAAAGAAATGAAGTGAAACAGATTCAGACATTCTGGGTTTCATATGGCACTTAGTCCCGTCAACCTGTGGGGGGCGCACTCAGCGTTCCGATGCGTCAGCTAGTTGCTGATTTTGGTGCAAAGCAGATTTGTGATCTGATTCTGACCGAGGATCAAACGTGTGCGTTTCCATTGTGGGCGGGGCACCAGGTCCGAACAGGAAGCCAGCGTAGACAAACTCTTCAGATGTGTGTGGACACTCGTCCTCCAGTTTTAAAGCTTTTGGTTCAGTGTTTCTGTGACGACGGACGGAAACACGTGAACATAAAGACGATGAATAATCAGTAAATATTTTCTCTGCGTCATGTGAATGTTGAACTTCCCTCCTCAACAGATCAATAATCAATACATTTGTCTCACTGATCAGTTTTGTAATGAGCAGTGACAGAGAGACGAGGCGACGCGTGGCTTCAGGCTCGTGATGCTGCCGTTGTTAACGTGTGTGTGGGAGGTGAGCGTCGTCTTACCTGATCGTCCTGCGTCTCCGTGTCTTCAGTCAAACACTGACGCTCCAGCTGCTCCTGCTTTATATCTGTGGGTGAGTCTCAGGGAGGGAGGGGCTCTGCTCACGCTCACGCCTCAGGGTGAATGGGACTGATGATGATGATGATGATGATGAGTCATACATCACACAGCTGTTAGATGTTTATTTATTTGTTTAATTATTTCATCATTAGATCACCTTCATCATCATCATCCTCACTTTGATTCAGTCTGAGAGCTTCATCTTCATCATCATCTTCATCTTCGTCATCTTCATCACATTTTCATCATCATCTTCATCACAGATCATTGGACAACAGTAAATTTTTAAGTTCATCTCGACTTTAACTGAATAGAAAATTTAAATGAATAGAAACTTTCTTCTGACTCTTTGTAGTAAAACTTCCTGTTGGAGGCGGAGGATGGCGGAGGATGGCGAGTGGATGACGACGATGATGATGGTGATGGTGATGAAGATGTGACCTTTCTCAGCTCGGCTGTGGCCTGAGTGTGTGACGCCCAGCAGGAGTCTGAACGTTTGTTTTTACCTGAGTTTGTTTCTAAAAATCCACAAGTTCATCTGATGATGAAGATGACGATGAAATGAATGAAGGTGGAGATTGTGATGATGAAGACGAAGCAGAAAACAGAGCCGTTTCCCAGAGCATGCTGGGAGACGGCTCGCTGACCGTTGGTTGTTGGATGCAGCTTCAATGAAACTCGTTAAACTTTGTTTAAAGGTCGATGTGTCAGGACTGACTCTCCTCACACACACACACACACACACACACGCATGCATACACACACACGCATACACACACACACACACACACACACACACACACACACACACAACAGTCAAAGATTAACAGGAGCTCTATCTGAGAGTTACATATCTGCTGTGACCTCTGACCTTTCAGATTCTGACGCAGCCAGAGATCCTTCATTTGTCCTTTACTTTGAAAAACTAAAGCCCTTAATTTGAAAAGGCCTTAATGAAGCAGTGAAGTAGGTTTTAAGGCTTCACACACGCGCACACACACACACACACACACACACACACACACACACACACACACACACACACACACACACACACGACCTTTACTTTGAAATGAACAGACGGAAGCAGGGTCTCCTGTCCTGTGGGCTTGACACCGGTTTGGTCTGATCTCGGTCTTGGTCTCGGTCTTGGTCTCGGACTCGGTGAGGACATTCCAGACTCTGCAGATGGCGGGACGGGACCGGGTCGTTCACCTGCTCAGGCAGCTCGAGCGCGTGGCGTAAGTTTGATTGACGTTCACGAGGAATCGAGTTAAAGCTGAAACGAAGTCAGTGTGAGAGAAACAACCTGCGGCGACATTTCAGCCACGAGGGAGAAGGTCACGCCGAACTCCATTCAAAAATCTGACAGTTTTAAATTTCTTCAGGTCAGGAGTCAGCGCTGGCCCAGGGCAGAGCGCACATCAGTAGGTTTCTAAATCAGCAGGGTGTCGGTGAAAATACGGCGCAGATGAGACAGACCGGGAAACATTTATTTCTGCTTTTAAAGCAGTGTGGGTCTCTCCGTGTCTCCGTGTGCTGCTGCACTGTGACGGAACTAAAGGCTGGTTCTGCAGAGTAGAACAATGATTGGTGGCCTTATGATTCGACACATGAAAAACTGTCTCACACACCTGAGACAGCATCCGAATCGCTGTTCAGAGATTTCATGTCAACGTGGACGAAGTCTTCCACACTGAGTTCAGCAGTTCTGGATCTAAACCTGTTTGTGTTATTACAGTTCCTCAGGTTCTCCTTCCTGGTGAAGCAGAACCCGGTTCCTTATATTTAGCTCTGAGGATTTAATTTAAATCATCTGTGCAGAACTCGTCTGTAAAAAACAGTGATTTTACAAACAGGCTGAATAACAACAACTGGCTATTAAAGGTTTATTTCTATGAAAAACACTCTGCCAGACTTGTTTTGAAGTTTTGAAGTTTTGAATGGACTTCTGTGTGACTTGGATGTTTTTATGTGAACAGGTGCAGATGTCCTGCTCACTCCAGCACCTTCCATCAAGGTACTCTGTGTTTCCCTCAGTAATTAACGCCCATGACACATGGAGCTCATGGAAATTTAATTTCTGATTAACCTGGATCAGTGTTACGTGTCCTTTGTTAACTGATTAGTAATTCACACACAGATGTCTCCAGATGTTTGTTGAGTTAATTGAGTTTTCCTGCAGGTGCTGGAGCATCAACATGCACTGTCGGGAAAACAGACTACGCCTTTGAGGTAACTCACACCAAACTGTTTGTAAAAGGGTCATTTTAGTAGCTCGTCAGTCGTGTCAGTCAACACAAACTCTCAGAAAACCAAAGACATGTTCATTAAAACATCTGAAAACTTTTTCACTTCCAGTTATTTCAAAAAATTAGCTAAAAAAAAGAAAAGTTTTTTGTTCTCATGACGCTGAATTCTAGTTTTCTGACTGAAGTCAAAATTAGGAAACAAGGAATTTTCTAAATGTTTCATGTGTGTATTATTTTCTTGGCAGTAACGAGCTTCCGTACGTGGATCGCTTTCTGTCAGATGCAGATTGTGATTGGTTGTGTTTGACTTGTTTTTGTCAGATGGCGAGTTCCAACATCAGATACGGAGAAGGAGTCAGCAGAGAGATCGGCATGGTAACCAAAATCTTCACCATCATCATCAAACGTTTGATTTTAAAGGAACATAAAAACGTTTAGTTCATCCTGAGAAGAGAGTCAGGTAGAAACCAACACGATGGACAGGTCCAACAAAACGTCCTCAGAGACACAATGTGTCCATCACTGGCATTTTTCATTGTGTTTTCTTCGTGTGGTTCACATGTCGCTGCTGAATCAGACCTCGTGTGTTGCACATGTGATGCTGATCTGAGGCTGTGACATCATTTCATGTCCAGGTCACAGTGAATTCAGTGAATACGTCGTTTACATACTGAAGCGAGTCTCCGTCCTGTGTGACATGCTTCCTGTGTCGGGAGTAGTTTGTGCTGTGTGAGTCTGTTGTGTGTCTCTTCATGTGTATGTGTGTGTGTTTGTTTGTTTGTTTGTTTGTTTGTTTGTTTGTTTGTTTGTTTGTTTGCCACATGGAAGATCACAAAGCGTCGTCCAACAAAGACGTCATGCCGTAAAGACTGAGATTTGTGACACAATGAATTAAACAATGGAGCATAAAATGAAACAGTAGAGTTTTTTCTGTCGTCACACAATAGATGTTGTCATATCGCACAACCCGACACTGAGTTAGAGTCCAGTTAGAGTCCAGTCACACGGTTTCCAGCTGTGCCACTTTTCCTCCGTTTTGCCGCCGCAGACCTTCGGCGCCATCCTCAGCACCTGAAGAGTCTCGAGCCACGTTAGCGCCTCCATGAGGCTGAACGTAGGCACAATGCTAACATGCTAACATGCTAATGATGATCAGGTATAATTTTACCACGTTCACCATCTTAGACCAAGACTCAGTTTATCAAATTGCTAAAAGTGAACAATGAGTCGATGTTACAGGTTCATGGATTCATGCACATGAATTTTTCATTTACTCAGTGAAGTCTGTGGAGACATTGTTGACGTTCTGTCCTCACTGTGGTGGTGTGGTTCTCCGTTCCTCCTGCAGGACCTGCAGAACCTCGGAGCTCGGAATGTCTGTCTCATGACAGACAAGAACTTGTCCGGCCTCCCTCCCGTGAAGGCCGTCCTGGAGTCGCTAGCTAAGAATGGAGTCAAGTACAAAGTGTATGACAACGTTCGGGTCGAGCCCACTGATACCAGGTGAGATAAATCAGATTACTGTCACAGGTGAAATCCTGCTCTCTGATTGGCTGTCCACAGAGTTACCTGTTATTTTATCTTTGTGTTTTAACTTGGTTCTCATTATGTGGTGAGGACACAAACTTGTTACCACTCTGTCATCACAGGGACTCAGACCCGAACAATAATGACTCAGGTGCACATGTACAGACGATGATGAAGAGACTGAGGGGATTGTTTATCAGTACACAGCGATGTGTGTTGCTGTTATTTGCGTTTGTACCTGGTTTTCACTACATTATGGGGACACAGACCGGTTGTTGACAATGATAACTGACTTTCAGGCGTCAACGCACAAGGACGGAGTCACTTTGTCCATCAGGGCAAAGATAAGATAAGATAAACCTTTAATAGTCCCGCAATGGGGAAATTACACACAAAGTGTCTCTTTGTACATTATGGGGACGTATACCTCTTCCCACACAGTCCTTGTGAGGACTCACTGGTCCCAGCAAGTCTTACCATTGGTTTTACAGTTTACTCTTGGTTTCTGGGTCAGTGATTGACTTCTGGGCAGGAATGCAGTGCTGCCATGTATGCAGGTCCTGGAAAAGACTGAAATGACTTTTTCTTACTGAGAAATGGGAAATTTTGAATTTGAGTTTGAGTAAATGTCCTGGAGACAGATAAAGCTGCTGATTCTACTGTAATTAGCGTTCGTGCAGACTCTGACAGCAGCTTTATGTTTCTCAGTCAGTGTTTTTATTTCTGAAGGAGTGAGAGATGTATAGTAACAGTTCTCACCTGGTTGAATGCAGACACCTGTTTAGCCTCATTTCATTTTATTTACAGGTACATTCATATGTTTATGCCTTTAACGTCTCTCTGTGTTTTTTAGTTTTAAAGATGCCATCTCATTTGCTAAAAGCAACTCATTTGATGTGTTTGTGGCGGTGGGCGGGGGCTCAGTGATTGACACCTGTAAAGCAGCCAATCTGTATGCTTGTCACCCCGACGCCGACTTCCTGGACTTCGTCAACGCTCCGATCGGTAAAGGGAAACCGATCACCGGAGCTCTGAAGCCGCTCATTGCAGGTAGAAGGTTAGGGGCGGGGTCAAGACACTGTGAGGATGATTGACACCTGTCCGTTTTATCTTCGGTTAAATAAATTGAAATAATAAGTGTTTATGTCAAACAGTTAATCATTATTCGTGAATAACGTATCAGATCATTCATCCCTGAAGGAAACAGACAGTGATTTCTTTCTGTGTGAGCAGATATCAGGTGTTACATGTCACTCATCAGCCTTCTGCTGTCGTCCTTCAGCAGGGTTTCTTACCTGCTCAGGTGTTTGTTCTAAGCTCAGCTCAGGTGGGCGACAGAGGAAACCTCTCTTTTCTTGTCTTATCTGTAAAAATCCTTCAAGGTTCCTCAGGCAGTAAAAATAACAGGTGAAGAGTCAGTGGGTCGCAGGTCGACACCTTCGACACGTGCTCGCTCTCTCAGAGACAGAGATCCCACGTGTGCTGTTACTCCGAAATGAACCACAGTGCAGGAAACAGGAAGTGCTTAATCTGTTCACTGTAAAAATATCGATTAATAATCTGTTCTGTTTCTGACTTTGTGTTTTTTTTTCTTTCAGTTCCGACGACTGCAGGCACGGGCAGCGAGACCACTGGAGTCGCCATTTTTGACTATGAGCCTCTGAAAGCCAAAACAGGTAAAGGCCTGATCGTCAGAGTCTGTTCCAGTATGAACTGGTTTCATATGAGTCTTTAAACTGGGACACAGTTTACAGTGTTTCTCCAGGTGAGGCCATGTTTCATCGTGTGATCAGGCTATCAGTGTGAGCTGTGATTGGCTGTCTGTCCTCAGGTATCGCCAGCAGAGCCATCAGACCCACACTGGGCATCGTCGACCCGATGCACACACTGAGCATGCCTGAAAGAGTCGCCGCCAACAGCGGCTTTGATGTGCTTTGGTTAGTTTTTCTGTCCAACATTTGTCTTTCAACATCTGTCTGTCCAAGATCTGTCTGTCAGTCCACCAGCTGTCTGTTCTGTCTTCACACAGACATCATTGTCCACTGGGGACCAGGTTTCACTGACATGTCCTCTGTCTTTTACTGTTATAATTAGAATTAATGTTTTTACACAGAGACATTTCAGTTTGGTTCTTTGTTCATCTCTGTGATCAATAAAGTTTCCCGTTTTTTTTTTTTCATTTTTGATTTCACTTTTAAATATTTTTAAAATTCTTTTTTATTAACATTTTTATTTTTATATAATTTTTAATTAAAATGTTATTTTAGTTCGTTTTAGTTACTTTATACATTTTTATTGTTTTTATTTCATTTTTAATGTTATATGTTTAATATTATTTAAATGTATTTTTTATTTAATTTTTTTTCTTGAGTTGTCGTAGTAGTGGTAGTTGTTACCATGGAAACACATGTTTTAACATCAATCAGCCAACGTCCTGTGTGTTTTGTTTCCTGTAGTCATGCTCTGGAGTCATACACTGCTCTGCCCTACAACCAGAGGAGCCCCTGCCCCCCCAACCCTATTAACCGCCCCGCCTACCAGGGCAGCAACCCCATCAGCGACGTCTGGTCCCGCCACGCCCTCAATGTGGTCGCCAAGTACATGAAACGGTAAATAAAGTTTAACTGGACATGCATGTACATCTGAAGTCTTAACAGGAGAACAACACACTGGTCAGGTGGACTCACTGACGGCTGCCACCATCTGAGCACGTGCAGTGTTTACTGCCACTGACTGACTCACTGACGTCATTGCAGCTCACACACACAGTGATGCTGCCTCCACAGTCGTGTTTTAGTTTCATTGGTACATTGTGTTTTACACTTTATGCTTGTACTTTGTGTTTTAATGTTTGATGCTGTACTTTGTCTGTTTCTTTGTAAATAGCCTTAAATACAAAGCATTATTTCAGATCGTTGTTTACACAGTGACAATAAAGTTCAATTGTTCTTCAAAAGAAGATGATAAAATAACCATAGAATAAATATTATCAGATTAGAATTTAAAAAGTTTTTTGATCTCAGGTGAAGAAAATGTTCTGCTGTTTAACAACTGTGCAGTAAATTTAAAAACTGGAACCTCATCATGGTGAACATGTCTGACTGGTTTTTGTCTACAGAGCGGTCCGGGACCCCGAGGACCTGGAGGCTCGGTCCAGCATGCACCTGGCCAGCGTGTTCGCCGGGATCGGCTTTGGAAACGCTGGCGTTCATCTGTGGTGAGGAACGAAGGTTTACTGCCACCGAACATCTGCTCCGTACAGCCCCTGAAACTGTGGAGACAACACATTCACTCATTCATAACAAATAAATATAATAATTCATTTATTCATCGTTGAATCTGGAGAGAAAGTAACTCACTTACAGGTCAACAGTTTTTCATGTGGTTAAAACTTTTAAGAAGACCTTAAACTGCAGCAGCGTGACACAAACACGACATGTAACACGACATTAAACCGTTTCTGTGTGTTGTTAGTAATGAAAAGTAAAATGGATAAGATGCTGTTTGTGTTACAGTCATGGGATGTCGTATCCGATCGCTGGTAACGTGAAGACTCACTCAGCGGAGGGTTACGGTGTGGAGCATCCCCTGGTGGTGAGTGATGAGAAGACAACAAATATCAGACTCATTTTATTTTCAAAGACACGTCTCTGCCTCAGAAGCTTGTCATAGATACGACTCGTCCCACTGGCTGGTGTCTCTCACTGCTGGTTTCACACAGATCCCTGTGTCTGCCAGTGAATTTCAATGTATTTATTTCTTCTTGTTTGTTTAGAGCTGCCAGGTTACTGGGAGAATCTAAACCATTTAAAAGTGACTTTTCTGGACAAAATTTACTTGATGAACTATGTGTGTGTGTCCTCAGCCTCATGGTCTCTCAGTCGTCCTCACGTCTCCGGCCGTCTTCAACTTCACTGCCCCAATGTGTCCAGAGCGCCACCTGGACGCTGCAGAGATCCTTGGTACCTGCTCACCTGACATCACCTCACAGCACAGTGGAAAATATTGTACCACAACACTGTATCACACCACTGTAACACTGTACCACTGGAACACTGGAACACAACACTGTAACATAACACTGTAACACTGTAACACAACACTGTAACACTGTAACACACCACTGTTCCACTGTACCACTGTAACACTGTAACACTGTACCACTGTAACACTGTACCACTGTAACACACCACTGTAACACTGTAACACACCACTGTAACACTGGAACACAACACTGTAACACAACACTGTAACACTGGAACACAACACTGTAACACTGTAACACTGTAACACAACACTGTAACACAACACTGTAACACACCACTGTAACACTGTAACACAACACTGTTCCACTGTACCACTGTAACACTGTAACACAACACTGTAACACTGTACCACTGTAACACAACACTGTAACACAACACTGTAACACACCACTGTAACACTGTAACACAACACTGTTCCACTGTACCACTGTAACACTGGAACACAACACTGTAACACTGTAACACAACACTGTACCACTGTAACACTGTAACACACCACTGTAACACACCACTGTAACAGGATGTGTAATATAACACACTGTGTTGCGTTCAGGTGCAGATATTCGGCAGGTGAAGCGGGAGGATGCAGGTGCTGTTCTGGCTGACACGCTGCGTCAGTTCCTGTTTGACCTGCAGGTGGAGGACGGACTGGGAGCAGTGGGATACAGCAAAGACGACATCCCAGCACTGGTGAAAGGAACCATCCCTCAGGTCCGTCAGAGTCCACACAGAAAGTCTAACCCCAAACTGAATGTTAGTCCAGACCTGCTGAAAATATTTCATCAGCCAAACCCCTTCACCTCCACCCTCCACCTGTGGAAATGAAGGGGAAAGTCAGGAAGTATTAAACTTCACTGCTTCATTAAGGCCTTTTCAAATTAATTCATTTCAGTCGTTTGAATGTTTCTCGTTTTCAGGAGCGAGTCACCAAACTTTCTCCCAGGCAGCACAGTGAGGACGACCTGGCCCAGCTGTTCGAAGCCTCCATGAAGCTGTACTGAACAGACAGAAACTGATCTCAGGTCTGTCGTGTGCTGAGATGCAGCTCCTCTAACAGCCGCTAAGCGTCACTGTTTGTCTACCTGTTCAGACTCACCTGTGACTGTGACGCCTCAGCAGCGTCGTCTCACCACTGATTGATTTTAAATTGACACATGAACAGAAAATAAAGCCGATGTTATATGACGTGTTTTCGGTTTCTCTTATGTTCGGTCAGACGTCACAGCTGTTCTGCATCAGACAGATTCCACAGTGTTTTAATCATTTATCCACACGGTTTAAACTGAAAACCTCAAACTGAACAGCAGGAAGTGGCTGAATCAGTGTGTGACTGTGTGTTAAAGCAGCCTGGTGAATGTGTTTTCAGTCTTTATTTCCACAGGTTAAAAACTTTTTAAGGCTAAAAGCAGAAAAACATTTCAACCAGTTTCCAAACATAAACTTTAAAGACTCATCTGTGCACTGTGTGTGTGTGTGTGTGTATGTGTGTTTCTTAGAACTGCCTCCCTCTCAGTGTTTTAATCCAGTTTAACCTGATCCAGGAACAGTTGTTATATAAACCTGATCTGACTGCATTTAACTGGTTTAACCTGAGAACAGAAACATGCTAAACACAGAGTGACCCTGAACGCAGCACGGAGCTCACCTGCACCTGGAGTCACTGTGAAAATGACCATCAGAGGATTTTCTGCTGCTTCTCATTCGAAACTCTCGAACCAGCACAAACTGACGGAGACAGGCCTGGGACAGGACTGAGACAGGACTGGGACAGACATGGGACAGACCTGGGACAGCAGACTGGCAGCCATCACAGTCTGTTTGGATCCTGATCAGTGTGTGAACTGTCCTGAGGCGCTGCTCTGACACACCGGATGTGCTCAGCATGTGTGTGTGTTACAGACACACACACTCGGCAGGATTAGTGCCTGCAGGTATTTAAGCTCAGAGAGTGTGTGTCTGTCTGTGTGTGTGTGTGTGTTCAGAGCAGCATGCAGCAGATCTACAGACACACTGATGAACAGTTTGAGATTTATACCACGGTCTTCTCCCCACAAGGTGAGTCAGCACACACACACACACACAGGTGTCGTCCTCCCGTTCACACGTTTTAACAACAAAAACTTATTAAACTTTCATTAAATTAGATTTTGAAAATGTTTTTATTTAAAGAAAAATGGGTTTCTCCTCAGTGAAACGTCAGATTTCAACAACAACAACAAGCTGTTTGTTCTCAGCAGGAACTGAACAATGTTCACCTTCTCAGTGTCTGTCAGTCTGCAGGTCCAGGATCAGGAGCAGACATGTGGAGGCAGAAAAGGTAAAGTCAGAATGTGACACCTGGTCTGAGAACATCTGTGAAGTTTAAACTCTGATCCCCGACTTTTGCTCCTTATTCACTTTAACGCACTGAGATGTTTCTGCTGAGATTAAAAGTTTGTGCTGTAATGAATGAGTGAATGAATGACTGAATGAATGAATATAGCATTGGGAGCAGCAGCAAAGCCACCAGCATCATTTTTGGTGGTTGTGTGTCTCATTGTGGTTGTTTTGTGTGTCTGTGTGGTCCTGTGTGTAGTCCCGATGTCCCCTGGCCGCTCTGACCCATCAGACCTGTAGAACTGTTCTCAGCGAGCCGTTGGCTGACAGCTGACCCCCCAACAGGAAACAGCATGTCAGAAGGAAGCGACGTTAAATCTGAGGACGCTGATCACAGATCTGTCCCTCAGGGCGAGGACAGGCTTCATGTCAGGGAGGGTCCCCACAAAGATAAACGTACAGACAGGAGTGTGAGTGTGTGTGTAAGTGTGTGTGTGTGTTAATCAGTGTTACATCAGCGCGACCTCTGACCTCTGTGCTGAGCTGCAGCTATTTAAAGCAGATTAATGCACTGATGCGTGGTTCACACACACATTCTTGTCTTACATTCGTTGTGGGGACACTCGTTGACATAATTCAGTTCAGTTTTATTTATTTATCCTGCTCCTCCCACAGTCAGAGAGCCAGAGTCTGACCCCAGATCAGCTCCCACACACAGCTCCCTGTGAACCCGGCTCACAGGGGGGACCCTCCTGCTGAGGGCCCGGTCGGGTGAGAGGAGGAAGAGAGGACAGCTGGGAATGGAGGAGAGGAGGAGAGGAGGAGAAGGACATGCAGCATATAGAACATGATACACACAGGAAGTGGACAGAGTTAGAGGGACAGCATTCAGATCCCAGAACAGTTAGTGGATCCTGTGCTCAGCAGGTTACAGCTGTGATAGGAGACAGAGCACAGGAGCAAGAAGCTTCTAGAAGAAATGGATGATTCTGGACTGTGATTGGCAGGTTGTGGCAGTGATCCAGTACCGGTCCCGCTGGCCAAAGGAGCTGGACCTGAACCAGGGAGACCTGATCCAGGTTCTGTTTAAAGTGGACGAGGCCTGGTGGTTTGGGCGACTGCCAAACGGAGATGAAGGTTACTTCCCTGTCACCTGCGTGGAGCCACTGCAGGTAACAACACTCACCTGTTCTGTTGGGTTGACTGGCTGTAAACCAGGACCACCACTTAGACCCAGTCTAAATCAGATGTTTAACTGGGTTAAACATGCTTTAAATCCTTTACTTTGAAAAACTGAAGCCCTTAAAAAGCTTCCTAACTTTCCCCTTCGTTTCCACAGGACTGTGACAGGATGAGCTGAAGGTGTGGTTCAGGTGAAGGGGTTTGGTTCATGAGATGTTCTCAGCATTATTCAGAGGTTTCACCCAAACATCCCCATCGGTTACTTACTCTGGTGAAACGTCTCAGCTGCTCTTTAAACATTAAAACAACCTTGTTTTCAGTTAAGGTGGAAATTCAGAGCTTGCTTTTTTATTATCAGCATTCATTCAGATGGAAGGAGACGGCGCCACCTTCAGTTCGTTCAGCTGAAACATGATCAATCACTTTGAACTGTTGACGTCATGTGTTCTTCTGTTGTGGTGTAACGTGGGTAAAGTGAGTGGTTGGAGGTCTGGATTGGTCCAGTGTCAGGGCTGAGGATTTCTGAACGGAAATAAACTCAGCAGCTGATTGGCTGGCCGCCTGCAGTGATGTAACGTTTCTTTGTGTTGCAGGGCGGTGATTCGTTCAGAGCCACGCCCACGCTGGTCAGGAGGGGGTCAGTGCCCGGCGTCATGACACCTGCGGGCGCCCCCTGTGGCTGCACCAGGTAACTACAGCAACACGTGGCAGGTCACGGCGCCTCCTGTCCGTTACAGTGACACAACTTTATTTAATTCTCCTGTAAAACGAAGAAGCAGCAGCTGCAGCGTCACAAACGTTTCTTTACAAACTTTAAATGTTCCCTGATAATATTTGAAGTGATCAGTGAACACCTGTCTTATTTCTCAGGTATTTTTTGTCCTGGCAGCTTCACACTTTGTAAAACTGACAAAATGAGACGTTCGACCTTCAGCTGAGTTTGTGCTGGAGAAAGGAAACGATGCATTAGAGACACGACCATGACTGAAGAGGATGGAGGTGTGTTCTCTGGGTGCAGGGTTACACCGTCGGTTAGTAACAGTTGTTCCTCTCTCCTGCAGCGGTCGCAGTACTCCGAAGCTGCTGAGGAAAAACAGCATCCGGCCGCCGCTGGGGGGCTCGGGGGGGTCAGCTGCTCCTCCTCACGGCTCCCCCAGCCTGCTCCACCGAGTCCTGGCTAAGTCCAGAAGAAAGAGCTGCCCCCACCTTCCCCAGCCTCCTCTGGACACCGGCTCCATCAACACCGCCTTCCAGCCGGACTAGAATGGAAGCACGAACGCCGCCTGGACAGATGAGCAAAAGCTTTAGTTTCACAGAGGTTTCCATGTATTTTTGATTCTGCACCTGATGTCAAACAGAGAAAAGCCAGTGAAGACACGACCTGTCGAGTCGCGTCTCAGGTTTGACCTGCAGGAAGTTCTTTGGCATTTCTGAGTCTCTGAGATCAGACAAAGTTAGGCCCAAGGTGCTGAAGTCATCTGTGTCTTCACGTCGTGTCCAAGTTAAACAGGTGAAACCTGAGTCTCTGAGGTCTCCTCCGAGTCTCAGAGACCATGTTCAAGTCGCCAAGGTTACGTACCAGTTGCAGAGATCACTGAGGTCTGAGTCCATCAGGTCACACCGAAACCTCTTAGATCATGTCCCAGTCCCTGAGGTCAGCTGGGACTGGAGTCTGCTCAGCACTTCCTGTTCAGTTCACCTGCGTCCTGTCTGAGTTAGAAAGATCCGCTTCCACCTCGTCTGTCCCTGATCCTGGGTCAGCGGGTCCACTTTAAGGACAAGTCAGTTTAATGGTCCCAGAGTTTCTGATCAGAAACGAAACCCCTCAGATTAAACTGTGATGCAGTCTGAGCCACTGAGGCGTGAACAAGTGAATCATGGGTATACGCCACGAGCCCAGTCCAAAGGCCTGTCAATTCCTTCATTCAAATAAAAAACAGACACATTCAGTCACTGGCATTTATTGCACATCACATCTGGGACCAGAAATCAGACAGTGATCCAGAACACGGAACCATGTTCCACCGGTTCTGCCACTTTTTAACGTTCAGTCCGTTTCTTATGCAGATTCACAGAAATGCTAAATGTAAGACCACGTCTCAGTCCTCATTCTCATCGTGAGACTGTTAAAAACATTTTCAGCACATGTTCAGTTTATATGATAATTTATCATAAACTAATATAAAGAGTCATAAAGTTATTCGAGGTTACTGAGAATGTGCAGCAGCCAGATTCCATTAAATCACAGGGATGCAGGTAAACACGCAAACACACACACACACACACACACACACACACACACACACACACACACACACACACACACAGATTAAAAAGTCTAAAAGCTGAATCTGATGTTTTAAAAAAAGCCAAGAAGCAGAACGTTGTTACAGGTTCTAAAATATTGGTATTTACAGTTTGAATAAAAATATGATCAAATAATAAATTATTAATAAATGAAAATGTGAAGATGTTTTCTGTTAAATCAATCAATCAATCAATAAAACATCAGCTGAGGTGAAATCAAACAGATGGAGACTGAAAATCAAAGACGCTGACTCATGATCCACAGGTTGACTCAGCACAGCTGAACACAGAATGAAAACAGGTTCACGCAGCGTCAGGTTTCCCTCGCAGGTCAGAGGTGTGAAGCATCGCCGCCGCCGCTGACAGGGATGGAAGCAGGCGACTGCAAACAGAAAGGGAACAGAATGGTGTGGAAGGAACACTTCATGGATAATTCCACACACACACACACCTCACCAAACTCTCTGTAAACAGTCCTCTGACTGTCCCACAGTTAAAGTCCAGGTGAGACGGGAGCTGATCATGTGGTCCTGGATTTCCCAGATTTCTTCCATCTGAGCTGAAGCTGAGACGCTCGAACAAACATGGACGCCGCCCATCAGCCGCTGCCTCAGCCAGGTGGAGCTCAGTGTCCTCAGTTCCCCAGAGACCTGAACACTGAGGACACAAACATCGGAGTCATTCCTGAATGCAGCAGCAGCCGGTTATTAGTGGACTATTTTGCCCTGGGTTTTGCTTTTGAGGCAGGCTCAGCGAAGCCGCCATGTTTCCCATGTTCCCCTGCATGTTCATGTTCATCTTTCTTGTGATGTACTCGTCAGCTGACAGTGTGTTATTACTTTCTCCAAACACAGCAAGATGTCCTGCAGAGTTTTAAACAGAGAACCTGAGTCTCCTGCGCACGGGGACGTACCTGGTGATCCACGCAGGTGATCAGGGCTCCACGTAGAGCCGCGCCTGCTCTGTCAGACTGATCTGATCGTCTGTTTTCCCAAACATTAGCACCTGTAAGTCACTGCTCAGCTGTAAAACCACACACACACACACACACACACACCTTACAGAAGGAACCACAGAGCCGAGCTTCCAGGACTCAGTGTGTCGGGTTTTACCTCAAAGGGATTCAGTCTGTACGCAGGACATTCTGGAGAGTGCAGGTAACCTGCTGGCTGCTGACACCACCACACCTCCACCTGTACACCCAGCGGAAAGCAGCCGAACTCCTCACAGCCCGGAGCGTAGCTGCACTCTGGGTGGAACTCTGAGGCAGAGCTGGACTTCTCCTGAACCTGCTGCTGGACGGAGCTGGACTCTGCCTGGACCTGCAGGATGGAGCTCAGCAGACTCTCTCCCTGCACCTGAGGGACAGAGGTCCACAGGTGACTCTGACACATGTCACTGAGAGTCCAGGTGGAGGTTTTTCTGTGAGGACTGAGACCTGACCCACGTCCTGCTGATGTGGTACATTTAACTAAGATTTTATCTTCATGTGATTATTTCCCCCAAACTTTTATTCTGTTTATAGAAAAAAGGTGATTTCACAGTGTGTTTCAGTTTTTTAGTTTTCTACAGAGACTACATGACACCTGAGACCTGTACTACGGAGCAGAGTCCGTCCCCCTGCTGCAGAGGAGCGGAGTCCGTCCCTCCTGCTGCAGAGGAGCGGAGTCCGTCCCCCTGCTGCAGAGGAGCGGAGTCCGTCCCTCCTGCTGCAGAGGAGCGGAGTCCGTCCCTCCTGCTGCAGAGGAGCGGAGTCCGTCCCCCCTGCTGCAGAGGAGCGGAGTCCGTCCCCCCTGCTGCAGAGGAGCGGAGTCCGTCCCTCCTGCTGCAGAGGAGCAGCTCCTCAGCAGCAGAGTCCTCCTGCTGTTTGGTTTGTAAAACATGCTGTGCTGGTCCATGTTTGTGATTGGTCACATGCTTCAAACCCCGCCCCTTTTACTGAACATGCTTGGGGAAACCTGGGCTGGTGTCATGTGACTGTGTGGTACAGGTCCCTGGTCTGGATCTAAAACCACTTTACTGTAGTGAAAACCACACGAGGAAAGTGAAGCTGGATTAGAACCAGTCTCCATGTTAATCTGTGTGAGCTGCAGATCAACAAACAGTTTAATGATCCAGATGTAGATTTTCAGAGCAGATCCGTGTAAATGTGTGTATGATGGTGCTGTACGTGTGTTGTTTATGTGTTGTTTGTGTGTCAGACCTCAGAGCTGCTGCCGGACTGCTGGCTGTCAGGATCCATGCTGCGCTCGGCCCACGTCAGATTCATCATCCTGCTCAGACAAACGGAGACCTGCAGCACAAACACACAGAGATCTGAGGCTGGTTCCTGCCGCCGCACCGCTCCGCCGCGCGGCTCCGACGCTCGGCTCCGACACTCGGCTCCACCCTCTGTGAGTGTAACCAGACGTTACCAGCGTATTGTGTGAAGTGCAGATGTGGAGCTTTCCTTTACATCTGTATACTGTCAAACATTTCTCAAACTGAACTAGAAGCTTCCTTCTTTGTTAAACTGACATTTCACTCACTGTTAAAATCAAATGTCATGTTGTGGCTGAGTTTGTGCTGAAAAAAGAAATAAGACAGTTTGGACAGTTTACAGGGCGATGAAGACCAACCTGAGCCCAGGACCTGGCGAGTGAAAACAGTCGTGTCTCGTCTCACCTCGTCCTGACTCGTGCCGCTGATCTTCAGCGGTGTTGGTGTCTGAGGAGCTGACATCCACAGCGCTCCGGTCCCCTCTCTGGTCTCTGTGGGTGTCCTGAACACAACGACTCACTTTAGCTCTGGGCCAAAATCAATCTGCTGATTTTTTTCAGTTAATCAATTAGACACTGGACCAGGTCTGATCTGGTCCAGGTCTGGACCTCGTCTGGTCAGTGTGTGAATCTGAGGACGGGTTGAAAACTGTTGTGGAGCTGCTGTGAACAGCTCCACCCCCACCCTCACCCCCACCCCTACATACTGGGTGCTAAAGTGGCTGCAGTGCAGACAGGAGTTGTCCTGGTTGGTGTTGGTGGAGTGTTTGAGGGAACAGACGGGGGTGGACGTCAGAGCCGGACACTGTAACTTCAGATCCTCATCCCCACAAAGACCGAGGAACTGAACACAGACAGAGAGACGTCAAACGTAAGACTAGAGACGTGATGAGTTCAGATCAGGACAAACATCAGAATGTCACCTTCACCTCAGAGGGTGAGAAGCTCAGAGCTCCCACCAGGCTGCTTCTGCTGCAGGAGGAGCCGGAGTTGTTCATCAGCTGCTCCTTCATACCTGCGACCTGTTGTTACAGAGGACTGAGGTTCAGTTCCACAGGAAGTCTCACAGCTTACCTGAAAGCTGCTTCCTCCAGACTGAGCCTGCTCTGTCACTGTGCTTCTGCTCTTTGTACGTTTTCAATATTCGAGTATCTGATGTTTCGCTGTTTAGCTTCAGTCCGTCTGAGGGACTCTGGGTCTGTATCCAGGTGAGAGACGAGGCCACAGCACATATTTAACAGGTAATGGGAAAAGTAACTGGTGCAGTAATCACAACTGGTTTCAGCTTCTCACATGTGCTGAATGTTTGTTAGGGTTAAATCACCTCGGACTGAACTACGACCTGATTCATGACGAAAATCATCTTAGATAATGAAAGTGTTAATGTCAATCTGACAGAATCAGATTCGCTATCAGAGCAAAAGAAATATTTAAAAAAAGATTTTGGCTTTGAAAGTTTGAGGGGACAGAGAGTGGACATTGGGACAGGACAGTACAGGACAGTACAGGACAGGGTTTCACTGACCAGGTTAAAACATAAGAAACAGCCCTTCACGTGGTTCTGAGCGCCGTCCTAATTTCAGCTGATGTGTGTGTTTATGAGTGAGGCGTATGCTGTCTTACGTAGCTTCTGCTCAGATCAATGGTGGGCGGGTCGGCGTGCTCTCTGTGCAGGCAGGTGGGGAGTGATGAGGTCACTTCCTTCGGGCTGCGGCTCCAGGCCTCTGTGTTCTGTGATGAAGTCACAGGAAACACTGAAAAACTTCTGCCTTCATCAGAACCTGAAGCATGAAAACATTTCCCTCCTTTCATTATCACACACTAAATCAGTTAAATCAGTTTAAACTGATCCGAGTAAAAAGCCTGAGAGACGGTGCTGAGGGTCACACAGCAGTGACAAAAAGTTCCCTTCCAAAATAAAAGCCTCAGGTGTGTCCCAACAAATGGAAAAAGCTGCTGCTTTACCGTCTCTGTCAGCTCCGCGGGCGCTGTCAGCTCGCACAAGCTCAGACAGGAGTCATAACCTGAGGAGGACGTGGGGACACAGGCGGAGCACAGGTGGGCACGGCTACAATGGCATTGGGACATGCTCTGTCTGCTGGAGGAACAGCTGGACTCGTCCTTCACAGAGGACAGACAGTCTTCCTGCGGGAGGACAGACCACCATTATTATCATTACACCATGTCTATTACCATATGTATTCTCATTGTGGGTGGATGGTGGGTGGATGGTGGTGGATGGTGGTGGATGGTGACCTGGGTGGGGATGTTGGCTGTCCTGGAGGGGACGCTGTTCCTGGATGCAGGTCTGGAGGAGAAGGAAGAGCTGGAGGAGTTGGAGGAGGAGTTAAAGGTGGTGGAGGTGATGGAGGAGCTGTGGAGGTGTAGGATCTGCAGGTATCCCTCCTTCTCCACCTTCCTCTTTAGGGTGGAGTTCCAGTGGTTTTTGATGGAGTTATCTGTCCTGAGAACAGAAGACAGCAACATCAGAAACACCTGGACGTCTTCTGTCCTCCCAGCATCAGTCTGTCCATCCCTGCCTCCTGCACACCTGCACAACCTTCCCGCAGGTGGTCTACCTACCTGCCGGGCAGCAGCTTGGAGATGTCGGCCCAGCGGTTTCCCAGCAGCCTGTGGGCCTGAAAGATGATGCGGTCCTCGTCCAGCGTCCAGTCGCTCTTCTTCACCGTCGGGTTCAGGTGGTTGTGCCAGCGCTCACGGCACTGCTTCCCGTTCCGACTGTGCAGGTGTTTGGCGATGAGTGACCAGCGCTTCACGCCGTACCTATGGACCAGCTCAATAACCTACACAGGAAGTGACATCACACACACACATTATTCCCTTTGAAAAGGAGTTAGTGGTGAACAGCTGCACACAGAGGACACTGAGCAGCATGATCATCCCACTGGAGTCCAGCTCGTCCTGAGCTCAGCGTCCCGAGCTGCAGGCGGTCTCCGCCGACCTGTGTCCATTTTAACCAGAGCAGACTGAGACTGCTGCAATGGCTGAATTTACAGTGTGAGTCTTTACCCTCTCATCCTCCTCCCGAGTCCAGGGACCTTTCACCAGCTCTGGATTCTTTATCTGCTGCCACCTCTGCTGACAGACCACATCTGACCTCTGACCCTGAGACACAGAGAGACAGCGAGGACGCACTCTGCACATTCTCTACTTCTGTTCATTTATTTAAGAATTTGAACTGACTGTATTTTATTCTACGTGTATACAGTCTCGCATTAATGTTCTGATCTGATCGAACAGTCTGTTAAATGTCTCGTCACCTCCGTGTTTTATGCTGTGTGTGTTGCCAGGACGCTCAGTCACCTGTAACACCTGCTGAGGTTCTGTCTCCTGAAACTACTCACTTTGAAATGAAGGGAAACTAAAGACCAGCTGTTTAATCCAAACTCCTTCACCAGTCTGCGCAGCTTCTCATCCTGAGGAGGAAGATCATCACCATCACCATCACCATCATCACCATCACCATCATCATCATCACCATCACCATCATCACCATCACCATCATCACCATCACCATCACCATCATCACCATCATCACCATCACCATCATCACCATCATCACCATCACCATCATCACCATCACCATCATCACCATCATCACCATCATCACCATCAGTCTAAGCTGCAGTTTCCTGAACTCAGCATCACAAATATGTTGATGGACACTGAAGGTAAATTCCTGATGCATGTTTGTGTAGTAATTGATATTTATCTGCTCACAGGTCGTGTCTCTACCAGTAACACACCAACACATGTAATCACACATCAACAAAGGCAGAAATCATCTTTGTGTTTTATGAGGAAGGGAATAAACAGATCTGTTAGATGGACTCGATACGTTCTGCTGAGAAACGCTGAGGGAAAACAGAAACAGAAACTTTAGTTCGACAGTATGTTTGTGGAACGTGAACAAGCAAAGACCGTAGTTTTATTAACTAATCAACTATTCATGTTGGTTTTATTTCTGCCAGTAAACATCAGAAAAGTGATGAACATCAGATGTTCACACACGTTGCACTACAACCTGGACTTTATCTGAATTTCAGATATTTAAATAAAAGCGTGTTAGTTATTTCACGACCGTCGTTCTGTCAAAGAGCGAGAAACGAAGATCAGCTTTTAGCAGCTGCTTCACAATAAAAGCCCTGCTGCTGCCCCACATAGAGGGCTGTCACTTTCGGAGTTAGCCATGGTAACATGATGACTGTCACCTCCTCTTTTGTCCATGCAGGCTTCTGTAGACTCCCTCTGGACAATCGTCTCTCAGGTCCTTTACGGCCCAAACCGGATCGAGTCTTTGTGCTGAGACAGGAAACAGCACAGGTCAAAGGTGAAACCACAGAATCACGTCAGAAGCAGCTTCAGCCGCCAAATATGACCACACACTCAAGAAATGTGACTCTGGTTTCCAGTGGCTCTCAGTGTACCTGTCAGGTGCGTGAGGTGTGTCAAACAGGTGTGTGAGGGAGTGGTGTGTGTGTGTGTGTGTGTGTGTGCTTCAGCTCTCACCAGGACCTGTGGCTTCTGCTGCTCATCACCGCTGTTCATGTGAACGCTGACAAACTGACCTGCTGCAGGAAAACCAGGTACGACAGGAGTTAATGAACCTGCCAGTTTACTGAGGTACACCGCAGGTAAACCACAGGTAAACCACAGGTAAACCCTTCCCGCCCTCTGCTGTCAGACTGCAGCACTCAGCTGTTAGCTGTACTATGGTCTGGTCTAACTGTGCAGTTCTCATCATCACTCCTCCTCAGTGTAAATGTGTATACAGCCAGTTTTTACTGTTTTTACAGGTTTGTATCTTGAACTTTCTCAGATTGTAAACACAATGGGGTTTTTTCATTTTCACTTCCTGTTTGTTTGCACTTCACTTCCTGTTTTCCTAACAGGTCCCCGCTGTGGGAGCAGTACCTCTGAGAAGTACTGGAGTAAAAGTACTTCGTTACTTTCAGACTAACGTTACCTTCATGTAAGCATCATAAGTGAAAGCACCTTCCCGCGCGGTGGAAACCACTTTAACGCTTCAGCCGCTTCCTGATGTTTGAGCCGCGTAACCGACAAACGTCGGTTAAGCTAGCGGGCGTTAGCACAGGCTAACCGCCGAGGTCCGGCCCGATACGGACCGTTACAGGGGTTTAAAGTGTGACTAACACGGGTCAAACCGGGACTTTAGTCCGGTGAACAGCTGCAGTCTCTGTCCTGGTATTTTACCGGCAGTGTACGCGCCGTGTCCTTACGTTAAACGGGACATTTCCGTGAACTTACCTGCGGCGGTTAGAAGAGAGGCAGAAACAGCACGTGAAGGTTCCGTTAGGAGCGGACACAGACTCTCCTCTGATTGGTCAGGTCGTCGGTGACGTTCTTAAATGATCGATTTTTCAGTTATTGTGATTTGAACCTGTGCCTGTCCATACTCAGGGTCCGGACCGGTCCCGGTATCAGAGGCCACCACAGGTGCTTCACAGGCGGGACGGGGCTCCGCTCTCTGTTCACTCAGGTCGTCAGGATGTGTTCACGGCAGCTGCAGCACCTGTTCATCCTGAGCCAGGTAGAACCGGGGCCGGGAACACCAGACTTCTGTCTCTCAGTTAGACTGTTTCAGTAACGGACTGATGATAATAACAAAGTATAGAGCAGACTTTGACATCCACACCATCTTTTTAAAAGTACAGACACTCAAACACTGTCAGTATATTATTTCTGTGTGGGCATCAGTCAGAGACCTGCACACACCTGCATTCAGCAGGAAGTAGAAACAGGTACATGTGGCCAAAAATCAGATTTGGTGCCTGTTCCTGTTCCAGTTCAAGCATCGGTTCAAACAAACCTATTATCTTTGAAATCGTCCGAGCGAATGAAGCTCTGAGAAACTGGAGTCACCAGGTTTGTTGTGTAAAGCCACAGTTTGAAAACTGACACTGTTTGTTTGAGGGGGAAGGAAAGAGAGGTGTCGTCTGTCTGGATCGAGAGAGCGACTGACAGAAAGGTAACACACCTGGTCAAACATTAGTCCCACACCTCTCACAATGCTGATGTTAACTGGTCATTTAACCAGTGGCTGCAGAGAGGGTTGTTGTTTGTGTCGTCTTTTAATGTTTTAACCATGACAAACTGCATCTACATTCAAATAAATGATAATATCTTATTAGAATTCATATCAGACTTTATTGATCCCTGGAGGTAAATTCACAAATCACCTTTGTCAGCTGCAGCTCACACTCTGCTCTGTGTCTTCTCATGTGGACGCTACATAAACACCTTCAATACAGGGAGTGTGTGTGTGTGTGTGTGTGTGTGTGTGTGTGTGTGTGTGTGTTTGAACTGTGTGTGGAGAGATTCTGGACTGATTGTAAGGTCTGGAACTGGGACCTTTGAGTCCAGAATCTGCACAATCCAGTACAAAACCACTGGACCTTGAATACACACACACACACACACACACACCTTAAAGCTTCTGTGACACAGGACGTGCTGCACGGCAGGACACACACCATTTTTTTAACCTTCACACCTTTGCCCACATGCTTTGGCAGTGCAAACTGTGCATGTGTGCATGGAGACTTGAAGACCCATTTAACCACAGAGACAACGCACTCACTGTCTGATCACATGCTTCGAGCTGAACGTTGCTCTTAGTTCTCAGTGTCTTCTCCTCCTGAGGACAGGTGAGATCTTTCAGATCAGCTCTGTACCATCTGACGTTTGCTTAAATTGCCCTTTGAGATTGTACCAGAGAACCATGGGCCACTATGTTTTATATGTTTTAATATGATATTATGATACTAGTACACAGTTGTTGACTTGTTGTGTGTCTGTGTGTAAATTCAGGGACTGTTTTTCTGCTGCAGTGATGAACAGTAACACACTGTGTTTCCTCCTTTGGATTCTGTCTGTAGACTCCATGAAGGTGAGTGGAGCAGAAATATCACTAATGTGAACAGTGAAGGAGTTTTACTCTGACAGAGTAACAGCACATCTGGAAATGTTTAACAGTAAACGAGTTAAATTCAGTGGATACTGAGACGCTTGTGACAGGAGCAGTGAATCTGTTTTGATCAATCCTCTGATTAAGCGAGTGATTGTGTTGAAATACTAGTCATTTTGCATTTAGCGTTTGTCTGCAGTGTTTAAACACCAAACGTTCTTCAAAGTGTTAGCATTAGCATTCAAATTCACTTTAGTTTGGGCCTGTTGAATAAAATGTGCAATGATGGGTGTCTGCGTGACAACCCCAGTGATCTACCAGCTCTCAGGCCTCGCTCAGGAAACGGTCCAGACCTGGTTTACTCACTATGATAATAAAATACACTTTTTACAGAGTCTGTTTAATGACCTCTCTCTTTGTTTTCCGTTTAGATCCGTGTAAGCTTCACTTCACGACGTGCCAACCAGGCTATCCAAATGAACATGGTTAAAAATGCTGTTGATGACATGTACTTTGGCTGCAACAAAAGAATGACACAAACAATCAGCAGATTCTTTAAAGAAGAGAATAGTGGAGTGTTTGCTAAAGTCTGGAAAAAAGCAGAGCCTTGTGCAAACAGGAAACTGAAACATAAAGCTAAAGGGGACGAGGCTCTGACCAAAGACCATATGCAAGCAATCTGTGCTTATACCTCTAATTATAAAGAGTTTTACAAGACGTTCAATGATCATGTCAGGAATAATATGAGCACATATTGCACTTCTTTCCCATTTCATTACTTACACTTCTGGCTGACATCCGCTCTACAGATTCTCAATAGAGACGGTGACAATATAAACTGTAACACCACCTACCGCAGAACCAATCTTGTGTTTACCGGCAAGGTTAACCAGATCATTCGGTTTGGCCTCTTTGCCTCCAGCTCTTACAAAACTACACTGACCCGCTTTGGTCATAAGACCTGCTTTGAAATCAAAACCTGTTCAGGTGCTTTCCTGAAACATTATTCATCTCTTGGACCTGAAGAGGAAGAGGTTCTCATACCGCCCTATGAGATGTTCAGGATAACAATGGGTCCCCCTGTAAAAGGTCTGGGTGATTGTGATGTTGTCCATATCCTGCAGAGCGCAGGAGTTCAGAGCAATCTAAACTGCAAAGCTGCTGACTTATCAGAGGCCAGAGGATCCTCTTCAGCTGCTGGAGGAAAGTGAAAACATTTCCTCTTATTTTTCAGAATGTGTTTATGTGGACCATACAATGTCTGAGCATATCCTTTTTTTTACTGTTGCAGGCACAGATTCCATATTTCCCTAACAATGTCCCAGAGCCAGCTGTGATGTGTTTGTGATGATGCTTTTGCAATTATCCACATTTCTGTGTGAAACAAATATTTCTGTGTGGAAATTTACTTAGAAAAAAAGAAATGTTTTCATACAGGACCGTGTGGAGGTGCTTTTGTTTTGTTTTCTTAGTTGACCAGTCAGCTATCTGAAAATTTTCTCTCAGTCAAACCTTAGAGGAGCTGTGAATCCTGTTCAACACCACCAAAATAGAATTAATAGCACAGCGACCTCTCCTGGTAGTTTCAAAGAAGACACTGCCATAGACTGAAAGGTATGCATATAAACAGTGGACAGCACAGAAACACATACAATGAATATTTGGGCTCCTCAGTTAGACCAACACACTGTACATTATTCATTAGGCTGCTGCTCATTCCATTTAGCAGAGTATTTATTGTAAATCATTCCTGCTGTACTCTGCGAGTTATCTACAGGAATGGAAAGAGTGCTGAAAAATGTATTCAAGTAAAAGTAAAAATTATTTGTGTAAAAATGCATTTGCTCAAAAGTAAAGAGTAGGTGAGTTTAGAGGTAGTGTTAGTAAACGTTACATGTTCACCAGTAATGTGATGAGCATGTTCAGCCCAACATTTAACAGATTAACACCAAAAGCAAAAATAACACAAACAACAGATAATGCGTGGGCCTGAAGCATGAAACAGGATAAATACTGTGAAAGGAAATGTCGTTTCACACGTTTTTAGCTAGCTTTACGTGTAAAACTCAATTTCCCAGAATCCTTTGCGTGATGACACTCCGATCCCGCCCGTTGTGAAGATGTCCCGGCATGCAGTTCGGTAGGGCCGAGAAGAAGAAGCGTCATGATGGAGGCTGCTGGTGGCTGAAGGGACAAACCTGCTTCATTTTCCGTTGAATAAAGTCTGAGACCTCCATGTTTCTACAGAGAAAGGCGTTACGGAACGAAGAGTCTAGCCACTTAATGACAGCCAGATAGCTAACTCTGCTGCGGAGACTGTTGGTGAGTTTTGTAGCTGCAGGGCGTCGTTATTGTAACGACTGGGCCGCCATTTAACTCGGACTGCCGAACACAACAGTAACACCGCGAACAGCCGCGGATACCGACGCAGTCCAGCAGTTCACTTCCTTCCAAACACCGTATTTAAAACTCCTCACGGTCAGAGTGTCCGTCAGGACAGGCAGAGTCTGTAAGGCTGCGGGCGGTTAGCCCGCTAGCACAGTTAGCTACTTAAGCTAAACGCGTTAGCAGCAGCATCGAGGCGTTAGAGACGTTAACGTTTTGAAACAAAACACTGCTCCGATGAAGACAGGGGCAGTCCCGCGGAGTCACGGTTTTACACCTGGACATTTGAATCTGAAGCGATACCTTCTGACTGTCAGTTTAGGCTCTAAGTAGGGTGGCGGTAGCTCCGTGTTAGCTCCCTGCAGAGCAGGTGAAACCTCGTGTTCCAGACCGCTTTCCCGTTTCCTCACAACAACACCAAGAGCTCTAAGATTAGCGAGGCTGTCTGAGGAGCGATGGCCCCTCAAATACTACTTCGCATGCAGGTTTCGAGTTCCTGCTTCCAGGGGGCAGTTTCAGCCGTTGTGTTAAAGTGATCTTAGGCTTGACTTGTTTATAGTCACACTTGTTGTAATGCATGTATGCCTGTGGTCTCATTGAGAGTTACAGCAGGTTCAGATCTGTGGTCTTTGTGGTGGGAACATTACATTTGGATGGACTGGGCCTTTGAAGGACCAGAGGTGATTTTAGGTAAAAGATAAACAGTAGAGGTACTCAGCAGGCTGTCACTGTAGTAATGTGTAGGTCGGGGTAACAGAAAGTTTGGTTGTTTCCTTGTTTTCCCCCAAACCATCCACAGTGAGTTCAGGACATGTTGATGAGCTTTAAACAGGTTGTTTGTATGACTGAAGAGACTTCATGTTCACAGGATCGGTGTTGTGTTGAAATCTGTTTCCTGATCAATGAATGCTTCTCCTTAACGTAACCTGCACCCAGCCTGTGCCTTAACACCAACAGTAATCCAGTGTTAATCCACGTTTAGCCCCAGTTTGTACCTCCCATGTTGCAGCTGCTGTCCAGGGAAACGATGCAGTAGTACAGTAGGCTGAATATTTTCTGATCCAGGTGGACCGAAGAGACGTTGGGGAATCTTTCTGGACCTTGTGTTTTCCAAACATGGGACTGACGTTCCAGGAGACTGATGCAGGGCTGTGTGATTCAGTAGTAATGGTGATAGTGCAGCACTAAGAGGAAACACACCGGAGGAAGATGTTTTCAGACAGAAGGGTCCAGTAAACTTTAGCGTGTGGATGTGTTGCTCAGCCTGTAGTTCTCTCGGTCATATAAAACCACGTGTTATGTGTTTTCATGTGTGGAACTGAAGGCTTCCCGTTGAGTTTGAGAGTCATTCAAATGATAAATGGTGATGATGGAGAATTGTGTTTGGTGTTTAAGTCTAAAGAACATTGTCCACGAGTGACTGTGTCATGTAACACGTATGATGGCTGCTCAGCATTGAGCAGGATTGGAAGAGTGATTTCACGCTGCGTTTGTCAGTAACTGAGTTCTGCCCCTGTTCACACAGGCTCTGTTTCCAAATACTCCTGTTCATGTTGTTTATGTCCAGATGTGTTTTGTGCACTTAAACGTGTTAAAGTACAGCAGACGTGACTGAATCGGCATGTTAATGAGGTGATGTTTGACAAATGTGTGCAAAATATTTAAAAATTCATAGTGTTCAAACTGAGAAGGTCCCGGGTTCATCAGAGCATTAACTCATTGTTCATCACTGACGTTTAACCGCTGCTGCATTTTAAAATAAATTGTAATCCTGTTAAACAGCAGCTAATCCTCATCTAAGCACAGACAGTTGTTTTAATAAATACTGGAGAAATTATGAGAACAACTTATTCAGAAAAAACAATGTGGAGGACAGAAAAAAGTTTATTGCACTGAATATGGAACATGCTGAAGAACAGATGTGGTCTGGAGTGTGACTTTACAGGAAATCTACAGGATGAGTGTGACATTACTGTGCTTAGAGTCCAGCTTTAGACTTTTTCATGGAGTTTCATGTTCTGTTGCAGTAACTGAGGACAGTAAGCCAGCGCGGTGGTGGTTAAAGCATTAAACATTAAAGCACACTCTCTGCACAGGTGCAGGAACCAAACACAGCACAGCAGGTTCACAGTAACCAGAGCAACGTGTCTCAGTGACACACTGAAGTGATGGTTGTGGATAAATGCTCCTCACCTGCTCAGGTTGTGATTTAACGGTGTGTGTGCTTGAATGAAGCCTTTGATCTGCAGCAGCTGATGGTATACTCTGATGTGTTCTACACTGTGTGTGCACAGTTTGTCTGGCATTGAAAGACTGAATTGTGGCGGTGCTGTTTTACTGCGTCTCCGCGGTGACCTACGACCTTTGAGTTGATGCTGAGTTGCACAGCAGGATGTGAGCCTGTGCTTTCTTTGTACTTTCACTGTGGCTCACAGTTCTGTGATGAGCGTGTCCTGTACAGGTGGAGTCTGCTGTCGGTGGACTGTGGTTTTGTGTTGGGACCAGTCTTGTCAGGTGTACCAGCAGTGGTTCAGAGCGTACTCTCAGGTGTGCGACGCCCTCTGGTGACCACAGCTGAAGGAATCATACACTGACTGTGACAACATTTCACTCTAATGTCTGACAGGATAAAATGATGCAGTGATAGCATTTTATATGTAGAAGGTCAAAGGTCAACTTCACAGTGCCCTGATCATAATGCTCTGCAGAAACACTTCTGGCCATTATTCACACAGCATACCTCAGGAAGGACAGGTTGGACAGAGTGTCCTGTTAGAGCTGGTCACCTGAGCTGCCAGGTGGAGCGTGTGTGTGGAGACATCCATGTTTGAAGCTTCGTGTCATGTCTGTTATTATCATTGTTATTCCTGTTTCTTTCTATCTGACGAGCTTTTGTGAGGATGTGATTTATTCGAGGAACTAATTTTGCGTGTTTTCTCTGAAGGTTCCTGATGGAGAGATGTTACAGGCTGTGATATGAATGTGAACTGTGATTATTACAGATGGACAGGAAGCTCTGTTTATAGATGTACAGGTGTAGACAGGTTGTACTGGTTAATCTCAGTGTTCTTCTTTCTTCCTCTCTTCTTCTCCTCCTCCTATCCTCTGTTCTCCGTACGCTTTGTTCTTATTTCACACGTCGTCAGCCTTAATTAGGCCTCATTAATGTTAATATGGATTCATTTACTATCTGCCATTAAAAACTGTAGACTGTTCTGATTTGAACTCCAACTTTATTTATAACTGTAGTCACTGACAACTGATGCAAGGTAAACTTCATGTGATTCAATGAGGGATTCAGATTTGACACCAGATTCAGCACAAGCCCTGTTAACCACCTGGTCTCCCCAACCTGCAGGTTTAGCCGGTCACCATGGCGACAGACATTGGCTCGCCGCAGCGGTTCTTCCACATGCCGCGTTTCCAGCATCAGGCGCCGCGGCAGGTTTTCTACAAGAGGCCGGACTTTGCTCAGCAGCAGGCCATGCAGCAGCTCACCTTCGATGGGAAACGCATGAGGAAGGCTGTGAACCGCAAAACCATTGACTACAACCCCTCTGTCATCAGATACCTGGAGGTAACCTCGCCTGTTAAACGTGGTCACTGTAGGGCGGCGCTGCAACATGTTGGTTCATAACTCGGTGACCGTACCACAGACATGCTTTATGCCCGTGTTCGTTATGTCCCTCAGTCGGTAGACGAGTCGTGTCTCGACTCGTCTGAGAGCATTGGATTAAAAACGCTGCTGGTGTGGAGAACCCCTTAATGGTCTCAGCCTTCTGTCTCTGGTTTAACTGGTGTGGTTTTCTTCTGATCAGATGATCAGTTAATCGTTGCAGCTCTGATTGTTTGATTGTATTATCGTGAATTACCAGCTTGAGTTTGACAGGAGAAGTAATAATGTTTTATCAGTTCACACTCATCTGCCTCTGAATTCATCATCGTCGGTCATAGATCATTTATTCAGTGTTTCTATGGGATTACATAGGATGAATGGGGGTGGGTCGGAGTGTTACCAAAACGCTGAGCCGACCAATCACAGTGTCCGAGTTCTCTGTGTACAGAGCTGAACATTATTAGACCCCCCGTCAGAAAAACGAGGGGAAAACAAAAATACTTCAGAAAACTTGTGCAAAACTAAAAAATGTTAATATTTATTTGACAGATAAACAGAAACAGCCAACTCGTCCTTTTTCCACTTTGTGTTGCGTAAGTCCTTGAAGAGTTGTGTGCTTCAAAGGCCTCTGAGTCAGAAATCAAACTTTGAGATTTACTTGCCCTTCAAAGCCACGTTAGAGTTAACAAAAGGTCAAAGATTTGATTGCACTTTCTCTTAGCAACCGTGAAAAACACTGTGTAGCCGATTTTCCCACTAACTTCAGCATGTCAGGAATAAATAGCTGTTACTGTTTTATAAAATTAAAAGCTGAAACAGTTGGACAGTTAATTTATCCTCAATGGGCAGAAAGTTAATCAGCAGCAATTTGATTATCTGATAATTGTTTCTGCTTGCTTCTCATATATGAATGTGGTTCTTAGTCCTTTTTGATAGTTGACTATTTTCCCCTTATAACTACAAAGCATGTCAGCATGGTGAAATTGTGATTGCCAGACCTAGCAATTCTGGCAGCGAGACCATCGGGACTTCAGAGCCATCCAGCCCGACGCAGGGTTTTATAATGATGTGAGTACAGACAGTGTTCTGAGGCCATGTCTCCAACACCTGTCTCTGTTTTCTTTCCTGCGTCTGTGATGGTTGAATCCTCTACATTTCCTTACACAGTGTCTTATAAAGTGTGTTTTCTGTCTGTGCTGCAGCTGGTTCCTCCTGTTGGGATGTTGAACAACCCAATGAACGCTGTCACCACAAAGTTTGTCCGAACCTCCACCAACAAAGTCAAGTGTCCCGTGTTCGTCATCAGGGTATGAGGCCGCATCACTTCCTGCTAACGCTGCTGGGTTTATTTAGCCTGTGATGTTATGACATCCACACGGTCTGACGGAGAAAAGAATCCCACTTCTGTGGAGAACATTTATGGAGCTGGAGATGTTTGAATTGATCTACATCTGACTGATACGTTTTCTGTTTGGCTGCTGTCGTGTTTAGTATACTTCCTGTCAGATATTTAATGCTTTTATTTTGAAGTACTTGGTAACTTGTTTTGAAAAGTGATATAGAAATAAACTGATATCTGAGGAAGGTTTTACAGTGTGAAAACAGTGCAGATGTACAGTGATGCTGAGGTGTGTGAGACGGTGCATCAGCTGGTTTTCTGTTTCCTCTGTCTCCAGTGGACTCCTGAAGGACGTCGTCTGGTCACTGGAGCGTCCAGTGGAGAGTTCACTCTGTGGAATGGACTCACATTCAACTTCGAGACCATTTTACAGGTAAACATCCATTCATCCATCCATCCATCTTTTATACACCTGTTTATCATCCGTCCATCCTGGCGTTCTCACCTCTTCCACACACACACTCAGCAGTACCAGTCTCTGCCTCCTGTGAGTTTGCTTCAGGGACATAATTTACATCCTGAGCTTCGGCTGTCTGCTAAACCGGTGTCACCTGGACGTATGTACACCTCAGTGTACGGTCATGGTTGATGACCCTCAGCCGCCAAATATGTGTGAAGGGCCAAATAATTGAGATCAGACTCAGACCAGCCGCTCTGCTGTGAACTTTGTATCTGTCAGTGACGCTCAGGGTTTATCTGCATCACTTCTGTAAAAGTCGAATCATCTGTGTCCAGACTGTGAAAACCTGCTGCCAGCCAAGAAATCTGTGCCAGGTGTTCGACGTATTTACAGTTTATGAGCAGTTTTTTTAGTTCTTTAAATAAAACAGCAAAATTAGAGCATCTGAATAATTTATTAATAATTTTTTTAAACTAACGTTTTGTTAAATGTTATCACCTTAAGGTTCTGAACCTTTTTTGTACTTTGGTCCATAAAACCTCTGATATCACAGCTTTCTAACACCAGGGTCCAGGTCACGGCTGACCTCCACAGATCACCTCTAACCAAAGCTCATCGTTCAGTCACAGAAAACTTTATGAAACAGCTTCAGATTCAGGGAAACAGTGGCTGCAGCTGCTGTGACCGGGGGCAGTGTGTGAACTGGACACAGCTGTGTGTTGTCACATCACAACTCTGCATCCTGCTGCTTTACGTTCGCTCTGATTTCCAGCAGGTTGTCCTCCCGCCCCAGCCTCCGTACCCATAGACAGCAAATGAGGTGGCACAGCAACATGTCCCCTCTGATAAAGACACTTTCTCAGATCCTGTTTAAGGAAGTAGTGCACGGTTCACTGCCTTAGTTCTTTGTTACACACACTTTCCACATTTTAAATAATCAAACTCCTGCTGTTAAATGAAGCCAGACGTTTTGACATGCCTCCTCCTGGTCTCCCCTGTTCCCCCGTCCCTGCAGGCCCACGACAGTCCGGTCCGTGCCATGACCTGGTCTCACAATGACATGTGGATGCTGACGGCGGACCACGGCGGCTACGTGAAGTACTGGCAGTCCAACATGAACAACGTCAAGATGTTCCAGGCTCACAAGGAGGCCATTAGAGAAGCCAGGTTTATACCCAATCTACCATTTTCTGTAGTTAACATGAGTCTCTGCTGCTTACTGTCAGCGCTGCAGTACCACGTTGTAGCCATGTGGGGGCGCTGCGTTGCCTCTCGCCACATGTTGTTGATGTGGTTGATTAATGACAGATGTAAGTGTGTGCTATTGCAACACTGCAGTGATCTGTTGTTGATATTCTACCTGATGTGGCTGATGAGCTGTTTATCTGTGTGTACACAAACGGTTGATTGTATTGAATAAAGACATCAATCATTTATTTTTAACTGGTTTGGGTAGGCCCAGTGGTGTGGTTGGAGAGGAGGGTGCTGGTAAGAATAAATCAATAAAGGCCCAGGGTTTGACTTTGAACAATAAAGTTTTAGCAGGGATCAATAAAGTGGATAAAGTGAATAAAGAGAAGCTGCTGCACACAGTCACACTGCTGCTGGTCTGAACATCACCCGACAGGCACCTGTAGATGTTTAAATAAAGGTTTGAATTCCACATCTACGCTTTAAACACCACGGCCCCAGAAGTTAATGCCCCATATTCTTTTTCCTGTAAACGTTAGCGTCTGACTCACAGGAGGCCGATTTCAAAACAAAACCAAACACCAAAAAACGATTTCCTGACTTTTAGTCCAGAATCACTGGAGCCTACGTTTCCCACAATACAACAGGTTAGTGTGTTTCAGCAGAGCCTCCCTGCCACGTCCTTCAAACTCCACACCTCCAGTTTGTACCACAGACAGCATGCGAGACATTTATAGACTGATGATATCACTGTGACATCATCAGGATATAAATGACATCACACCTCAGACTGAGTAGGACCATGTTCGGTTTAATGGTCGTGTGCAGTCCTCAGCAGGGCCAGAGGGCCAGTACACTGACCTTTATGTGTAAAACCTTTAGCTGTGCATGGACACCTGTACACTGTGATGTCATCCAGTAGCACGCACCTGAATCCTTTGTAGTTTGTGATGTTGTATTGTTCTGCGTCATTTCGTCAGGTGTTCCTGTGATTTTGTCCTCTGACTGCCTCGCTCGGTTAGGACACGGCGTAGAGGTTTTTAATCATCTTTTATTCTTGTGTTCCTGCCAAAGAAACTACACTACCCATGAGCCTCAGTGCTCTCTCCTACAGGCTCTGTGTTTGCCATCATGTGCTGCTGCTTTCCTGTCTCAGAGAGACATACTTTCCGTAGTGGGCAGTGAGGGATTATAGTTCAGTGATAAAACTGTGGAAGTCTGCAGCTTCTGTCAGATTGAAATTTTATTTTGAAATGGTGCTTGATATTCCTGTTTGCAACTACTGTGAGAATACTTATTTAAATTTTATTGAAGTGCAAGACATTTTGAAAAGACAAACTCAGTTATGAAATGGCAAACTGGTCCTTTTAGCTTTTCATATGAATATCTGATGAAAAATGTCTTAATGGTATGACTCACCAAGTCATTCATTATGAAATCAACCATTAAAAACAAAATCAAAATCTAATTTTAAAAATTTCATTTTGAAGTTTTGGCACATTTAGTGTAATTCTCCTTCCAGTTGTTTTGATAGTTATAATCATTCATTTCCAAAAAATTCAATCAAAATGATTTTAAAGTCGTAAAAAGGAAAAACAGTTCGATTAAATGACTTTGATTTAATATTTAACACCTTCATGGTTCCTGAAGGAACCACGTTATACTCTACGTTCTGTTACATCTTCTTCTGTTCTCATTGGTTTCAGGACATATTTAGCCTAGCTTAGCACAAAGACTGGAGGCAGGGTGAGAACGTTAGCCTAGCTTAGCACAACGACTGGAGGCAGGGTGAGAACGTTAGCCTAGCTTAGCACAAAGACTGGAGGCAGGGTGAGAACGTTAGCCTAGCTTAGCACAAAGGTGGGTGGGGGGGGGTGGTCAGTGTGGCTCCATGTCCCATTTTGCTGAGAGGAAGAAGACTGTCCGTAGTTTCCATGACCTGTTTTGTGTCTGATCACAGTGAGAGTTTTCTCTGTACCATTTTTTGAGTGATCGGTTGTTTCTGGGTGAATTGTCAGTAAACAGTGACTCGAGGTGGGACTCTTACCCGTCTGTGCTCACGGGTCTGTTGTCTCTCTATCTGCCCACAGGTTTGATGTAGTTATTAAAGCATGTGAAGCCAGTGTCAGAGTTCAGCTGTGGTTCAGTGCAGCAGGGCCAGTACACAGTCTAGTCTGAAGCAGAGTCTGAACTCAGATCTGTGGGAAATGGTTCCAGTGAAATCTGCCTCCAGAGCAGGACTGAAACTAATGATGATCAGGATCAGTCCTGTGATGTTCTCAGTGAATCATTAACCGTTCAGGCTGTTAAACCCCAGGAAACAGAAACATCATCAGATGTTTGGTCAAGTCCAAAACCCAAAGATGTAGTTTGTGCTGTGCTGTGAAACAGGGCTGTGTGGAGAAGCTGGAGCCAGCAGGCTTTCTGCTGCAGAGTGTTCTGCTGCAGAGTGTTCTGTGGATTATCCACAGTAACACCGTCCTGTTCTAAAGCTCCTTTCACCTCCGCTCTTCTGTGTCTGAGGCAGAAATCTGCAAACCAAGAGTGTCTGACGCTGGACGAGGACAGAGAGTGTTTGTGTTGCCTGTCGCTGCTGCTCGCTGTGGCTCACCGTCACACTCTGTCTTTCTTAAAGACCACTTTATTATGTTTTCCAGGTAACTGACCCAGCACAGCTGACATGAAGTGTTACCATAGAAACAGCCCACACCCCAGACCTGTTCAGAGCTTATCGTCAGAGCAGAGAGACCTTTGTTTCCTCCCAGACATCCTGGAAAACCTGAAGCTGTGCGTTTATCAGACATCAGAGAAGTGGCAGTAAATTATTGTCCCTGCCTGGACCTGTGTCTCACACCACCAGTCCTCCAGGATGCCTGAAACCTGGGGTTTTCAGCTTTCAGTCCTGGAAAATGTTTTTCCAAAGTGTAGCCAGGTAGTGAAGTATGAGCAGGGTCCAGGGTGAGTTCAGGTGCCTTACTCCAGCAACAGTCCAGAGCCAGACAGCTGATTGTCAGTGCTTGATTGATTGATAGATTGATTGATTGCTCTTCAGCTGAGAACTCAGAGCCTGCCTTCATTTGATCGGACCTTTGTAGAGTTTGTGTGTTTGGTTCTTGGGTTCTCCTCTTATGTTCTGGAAACACTGTTTTCTTCTCAGCAGATTCTTTGAGCTTTGCAGCTTTGGTTTTGCTGTTTTTTTATTGTCACTGAAGGAAAATGTTTGTTCCACAGGTGATACAACAATCAAACAGCAGCTGATCATATAAAGTAAGTGGGTGTTTGAGAACACAGGTGTGGACTGTGAGCTCAGGTGTGAGGTTATTCCAGGTCACTCTGTGCTCAGCAGGTCGGAGGCTGGTCCTGACAGCGGCAGGTGACTGAGTCTGTTAGGACGTGTTGGGTGTAGAGACGGAGGAGCTGCTGCACAGGATCCACAGGGTCTCCCACCCACAGGGTGCTTCGGTTGGAGGAGCTCGGGCTCCATCAGACCGTTTTCAGACTCTGGTTTCAGTGGGAGATCTGTGTTGAAGCTTTCTGTCCTTTCAGATGAAGGATGCTGTGGCTGAGCGCAGGTTCACCCAGCTGAAAGCAGAATGCTGTCAGTCTGTGCGTCTTCAGCCTGTTCCTCATAGAACCGATCAGTGAACCGCAGACAACTGTCCGTCACGTTTCTAACAGTCCACAGAGCAGAGAAGTGTCCACTTACTTTTGTCTGAATAGACTGTCTCTGCTGTCTCATGTGAGCGGGTTGTGTTTACACCCACAGCTGCAGCCTGTCCCCTTCCTGTCCCACACCAGGTGTTTGACTAATTTAGAGCTCACGTTGTGTCACAGGTGGTGTTTGTTACAGGTGGTGTTGTGTTACAGGTGGTGTTGTGTTACAGGTGATGTTGTGTTACAGGTGTGTTTCAGGTTGTTTTCCTTTCCTTCCTTTTCCTTCCGTCGTCCATTTGATTATCTGGACGTTTAATTTAAATGGAAGGAATTTAAAGTGTTTCCGTGTTTGATTAGATGTTACAGCAGAAGGCAGGAACTAAAGCACAATACAAACAGGTAGAACAGGTAGAACAGGTAGAACCACCCAGAATCCCAGGTGGAATGGAATCTCTGTCCAGATTTAAAAAAATAAGTAGAGAACAAAGTGAAGAACAAACAGTGAAATAAAAGCCTGCAGACAGATGTGTAGATAAGGTCTTAATATGACATTCTGAGATAAATGTGCAGACGGTGTACAGTGATAGGTGGAGGACAGTGGAGGACACAGGATGAAAGTTTGATAGGATTTCTAAAAGTGACATAACTTCTGTAGAAGTTTGTTTCCACATCGTAAAGTTTGGATTGACTTGAACTCAAAGTAGAATTTATAGCGTCAACATTAACCTGTAACCTGATTAATTCAATTCTTGTGAGAAGCTCAGATAACGAGGTGATGAGTCATGATAATCATGAAATGATGAGAATGACCCGATCATGTGTCAGACAGGTGAAATCACCTGCTGTCACTGCACCAGGTAGCTGAGACCAATGGACGGCCGGGGACAGTTACTGTGGAGAGTGACCGAATCAATGAACCTGCCGACTGATTATCGATCACTGAGTCTGTAACTGGTCAAACATCATGAGTCAGACGGGTGGACCCAGTTTGTACTGAGTGCTTTGATTGTGTGTTTGTTCGGTGCAGGTGTTTCAGTGTCCGTGCTGACTCCTCGTGTTTTCTCCAGCTTCTCTCCCACAGATAATAAATTTGCCACCTGCTCAGACGACGGTACTGTTCGCATCTGGGACTTCCTGCGCTGCCACGAGGAGAGGATCCTCCGAGGTACAGCACCAGTTCATGTCACTGACCTGATGTTAGGACCAGAGAAACCAAACCTTTCATGCTCCTGACGGATCCGATCGATCGTGGATCGATCAGAACTCTCTGAACAGTTCCATACGGAACACACTGAACAAACTGTTATCAGGAGAAAATAGGAACAAAATGCTTTTTTATTTATTTACCAGATTTAAAACAGACGGCAAATATAAACCAATCAGACTGCAGGAGGTGACGTCAGCATCAGAGCGGAGCTTCAAGGCCACACACACACACACACACACACACACACACACAGACACACACACACACACACACACACACGCACACGCACACACACACACACAGACCACAGGGCAGGCACTGGTGTCATGATGTTAACACTTTTACTAACAAACTGATAAATGATGTAAATGAATTTCATCTCTGTTGTTTTCCTTCACTCTTTCATCTTGTGACTGAAGTGATTTTACTTTCCTGTTTAAGTCAGTGTTGCTGATTCTTTGTGTGTGTGTGTGCGTGTGCGCGCGTGCGTGTGCAGGTCACGGTGCTGATGTGAAGTGTGTCGACTGGCATCCCACTAAAGGTCTGGTGGTCTCCGGCAGCAAAGACAGCCAACAGCCAATCAAGTTCTGGGACCCAAAGACTGGACAGAGTCTGGCTACACTGTGAGTCCACCACAAGCTATGTGTGTGTGTGTGTGTGTGTGTGTGTGTGTGTGTGTGTGTGTGTGTGTGTGTGTGTGTGTGTGTGTGTGTGTGCGTGCGTGCGTGTGTGTGTGTGCGTGTGTGTGTGTGTGTTGTTCAGGGTCAGTAAAGAACAGCCAGGGTGTGAGATGTCAGGAGGGCAGCTGAAAGGCGGAGCGTGAGCTGTGAGCTCGTCTCATTGGCTCACGTCATGTGAGTCGTTGGAGGAGCTGAGCCTCACCATCAGCTGGTCTCTCTCTCTCTCTCTCTCTCTCTCTCTTTTCAGTCATGCCCATAAGAACACAGTGATGGAGGTGAAGTGGAACCTGAATGGTAATTGGCTGCTGACAGCATCACGTGACCACCTGTGTAAACTGTTTGACATCAGAAACCTGAAGGAGGAGCTGCAGGTGTTCCGAGGACACAAGAAGGAGGCCACAGGTGAGCGTGAGCAGAGCGTCTGTCCACAGGTAGAAAACAAACAGGTCCATCCATCACGTTTCCAGACTCACATGGAAACGCTTCAGATCTTCTGGCTCAGCATCCCTCTCACCTGTCTCTCACCTGTCTCTCACCGGTCTCTCACCGGTCTCTCACCGGTCTCTCACCGGTCTCTCACCTGTCTCTCACCTGTCTCTCACCGGTCTCTCACCGGTCTCTCACCGGTCTCTCACCGGTCTCTCACCGGTCTCTCACCTGTCTCTCACCTGTCTCTCACCGGTCTCTCACCTGTCTCTCACCTGTCTCTCACCTGTCTCTCACCGGTCTCTCACCGGTCTCTCACCGGTCTCTCACCTGTCTCTCACCGGTCTCTCACCGGTCTCTCACCTGTCTCTCACCGGTCTCTCACCGGTCTCTCACCGGTCTCTCACCGGTCTCTCACCTGTCTCTCACCTGTCTCTCACCTGTCTCTCAGCCTGGAGATAAAATCATGTGAAGGATAAAATGTGTTTCAAACTCACTGTGAACACGTCAGAGTTTAATATGTGAAAATGAAATCAGCTGTTAATGTGAAATGAAAACGGTCCAGCAGCGATGACTCAGCGCGCTCGGCCGAGCTGTCGGTGCGTGAAAGGTGTGTTCGTGTCAGGTGACCTCAGCGTCTGACACAGGTGGCGTGTGTTTGACCTGTGGTTTGTGTCCTCAGCTGTGGCCTGGCATCCCGTCCATGAGGGGCTGTTTGCCAGCGGAGGCTCTGATGGATCTCTGCTCTTCTGGCACACTGGGTAATAAACACAGCTGCAGAGACACACCTGAAACTGACCCCCAGTCAGCTGTGACCGTCAGTGATACACATCATCAGTATGGACGGCTGCTGCTGTGGCTTGTGAATGTGTGAGTGTGAATGTGTGAGTGCACAGGCTCAGGTTGTTTACTGTTGTTGTTGTTTGTGTCAGAGTGGAGAAGGAGGTTGGAGGGATGGAGATGGCTCATGAGGGGATGATCTGGAGTCTGGCCTGGCACCCGCTGGGTCACATCCTCTGCTCCGGGTCCAACGACCACACCAGGTACGTCCACAGCATGTCCACAGCACTGATGCAGTGTTCATACAGCATGATGTGTTCATGTATCTGCACACACACACTCACACACACACTCTGAGCAGCTCAGCCTGAGAGGGTCTGATCCACAGTCCTGTGGTGAGTCCTCCTTCATGAAGGGCCTGATCTTCAGTCTGCGTTCACTCTGTGTCACAGGTGTTGCTTCACCTGCTGAATGACAGAAACCCACACACACACACATAAAGACACACACACACAGTGAGAGCTGGGGGACGAGCCGGGGGACGAGCCGGGGGACGAGCCGGGGGACGAGCCGGGGGACGAGCCGGGGGACGAGCCGGGGGACGAGCCGGGGACCACTTGTGTTTTTTAACCGTCTCTTTGTGTGTTTTTGTTTTGTAGTAAATTCTGGACGAGGAATCGACCCGGTGATAAGATGAGAGACCGTTACAACCTGAACCTGCTGCCGGGGATGTCAGAGGACGGCGTGGAGTACGGTAAGCCACAAAGGACAGAAAGAAAGAAACAAACAAACGTTTGTGACTTTACTTCTTCACAGCTGATCTTTGTGCGTTTGTGTTTCAGACGACTTGGAGCCGAACAGCGTGGCCTCCATCCCCGGTATGGGGATCCCCGAGCAGCTGAAGGCGGCCATGGAGCAGGAGCAGAGCAGTAAGTCTCACCCTGGAATATCCTGGAACTCAGACAGGGACAGTCAGCAGGTTTCCAGACCTCAGGAGAGGAGTTCAGTAGATTTGATAAAAAAAAAGAAAAGGACAGGAACAGACAGAGAGAAGGAGGCTCTCCTGGAATCACACCTTTTACCCAGTTTATGTTTTTAGGAAAGACACGAGTCAGTGATTCTCTGCAGAGAAATGTCTGAGAACAAAGTCAAATTTACAAGGAAGGTCACATCATGAGAAAAGTCCTGTTACAAGAAGAAGGTTTCATTTCTGTTTACCTGACTGAGTATTAAACATTTTATAATATTATTACATTATTCTCAAATGATTGTGACCTTTTCTCTTCACTTCCTCTCTAACATTCTCCCAGCAGCTCAGTAATAAAAGTTTAAAGTTATCTGATGAACATTTTACCTTGTTTTTCTCAGAATTAGTCTTTTTATTCAGAAGAAGACTCGGTTCTGTTGATCTGAACACAGACCTGCTCACGCCTCCTCACCGAAACCTGAAAGTCACCTGATTTCTTTGTTTTAGGCCTTTTAAAGGTCCCATGGAGCATCAGGTGTAAATCAGGTGTTACTGTGGTCTGCAGGTAAAGAAGCGGCTCCTGAGGTGGAGATGTCCATCCCTGGTCTGGACTGGGGCATGGACGAGGTCATGGGTAAAGATGCCAAGAAGGTCCCTCAGAAGAAAGTACCATACGCCAAACCGATCCCAGCGCAGTTCCAACAGGTACACACCTGCAGCAGAGCACCTGATCAGCACCTGTGAAGCTGTTTGGTGAAAACGTCACACACATGCATTCACTGCTGTCATATCCACAACAGTTTTTAATTTGGTTTGGTTAGGAGTAGGATCTGCAGTGGCACGCACACACGCAGTGGCGCACACACGCAGTGGCGCCTGGATCCCAGTTTCCCACTGTAGTCTTGCAGACATGTCCCAGTTCCACTGAAGTGGGTCTGCATTGCACCACCAGCTTTATGTCCTATGGTCTATAAACGTGTCTTCAGGACAAAGACTGTGTTGGAGTGTGGGTCAGTGAGGACAGAGAAGATATGATGTGCTGAGGCTTCCTCTCCCTGGCAGCTGTAACTGGACCTGTGTTAATCTGGATCCTGCTTCTTTCCAATTGGTTAATATTAGGTTGGTTTTGGACAAGTGGCCAATCATAGTCTTCAGCTTTGTCCTAAAGAAGACTATGAATTTCACGTGGTCGTCTTCTGTCCGTGGTGTTTTCCCACACAGGGAAACTTTCCCTGTCAGTGGAACTGTTTTCAACACCACATGAAGCTTTAGATTTTTTTGTATGTCTCTGAAAAATGTCTCAATCTGTCGTAACGCTGTCGACTAACTCCTTCACCCCTCTGCAGGCCTGGGCGGAGAATAAAGTACCCATGATGCCGCCCTCTGGAGATTTGTCCAAAGACCGAAAAGTTGAGCAGAAAGTGGAGGTGAAGAAGAAAACTCAGGCGGAGATCGAGCAGGAGATGGCAGCTCTGCAGTACACCAACCCAATGCTCCTGGAGGTGAGAGGCTTTATGTTCAATGTGAAAATCAGGTTTTAAAAACATTATTTGCAATTCCAACTTTATTTCTTTAATTACTGTGACAGTGCAGCCTCTCTGAAAATCTAAATAGTATAACGGAGCAGTAACCAACTAGAAACGCCCTGAAAACCTTAAACAGCCGAGCGGCTGTGTCGCTGCATCCCAGGATTAGACCTGGAAAATCCAGGCTGTGCCCAGGTATCCACAGAGCGACAGGTGACACACTGACATCTCACCTGAACAGTCTCTGGAACAGTCACCACACACACAGCCTAAACTGCCCCCACCCCCCGCCAACCATATGTAAACCCCCAGTAACCACACAACTACACCTGCCCAACCAAATGACTTACCATAAAGCACACCTGTAGACCCCAGCACCCACCTGTAACACTTCAGCACCCACCTGTAACACTTCAGCACCCACCTGTAACACTTCAGCACCCACCTGTAGACCCCAGCACCCACCTGTAACACTTCAGCACCATTCGTGAAACGCTCAGGCAGGAAGTAGGAGTCGAACGGGATCGTTAGTCAAACAGAATCACTGTTTCACCTCTGATGTCTTTTTGATTTTGTGCAGCAAATGAAAATGGACCGAATGAACCAGATGAGCACGGACGGGAACATGGGCCCCCCACAGGGTCAGGGCCCCCCTATGCCCCCCTTCTCTGGCCCCGGAGGTCCTGGTGGCCCTATGCCTCCTGGCCAGCAGGGCTTTCCCCCAAACATGCCTCCTCAGCAGATGTCCAACAACATGGGGCCCCCCATGGGTCCTGGAGGCATGCAGCCCCCTTTCATGCCCCCTGGACAGATGGGGCCACCCTCAGGACCTCAGCCTCACCAGGGGCCCCCTCAGGGTATGATGGGACCGCCAGACATGCAAGGACCCCAAGGCATGCAGAGACATTCTGGTGGTCCTCCCAGAAACATGGGTCCCCAAGGGCTTCATGGTATGGGTCCTGGACCCAGAGGCATGCAGGGGCCCCCTGGTGGCATGATGGGCCCCCCTCCTCGAGGAATGGGTCCAAGGGATCCTCAGGGGCCCCCACCTCAGGGGGGTATGATACCACCTCAAGGGAACATGATGGGCCCCCAGGGTCCCATGCAGGGTGGGATGATGGGGCCCCCACCCAGGACACACAGCAACATGCCAAACAACTATGGGATGGGCAACATGCAAGGGCCCCCAGGAGGGATGCATGGACCACCAGGAAATATGCAGGGCCCCCCAGGTAACATGCAAGGACCCCATGGTAGCATGCAGGGGCCTCAAGGAAACATGCAGGGCCCCCCAGGAAACATGCAAGGACCCCATGGTAACATGCAGGGCCCCCCTTATATGCAGCACCAGGTGAGTTCCTGTGACGTCTGACTGACCCAGGATCAGTTTCAGCAGAGACTTTAAATGTTAATCTCTCACCAGGGCTGGTTTGACTGAGTACTGATTTGGTCTTTACAGGGTCAGAACTCGGGGCCCATGATGCATGGGATGGGGCAGCAGGGGCCCAACCATAAAGGTAAGTCAGTGAAAAGACAAGTGAAAGAGGTTTAGATCAGTTTCAGGTCTGACTGATTGGGTTTTGTCCTCTGCTGGTTCGAGATCCTGTGGTGTACCTCAGGGTTCCATTTTAGGTCCTGTTGTATTTGGCCTGTAGGCGCTTCATATCTTGTCTACCTCATGTTCATCATGTGACCACACGGGCTGTACGGGACTCATACCGGGACATGAACAGAAACCTTTTAGCTGTGTCAGCGTCATGTCTCTGTAGGTCCATCACTCCGGTCCAGACTGAAATGGCTACTGATTTTGTTCAGCCATTCATGGTCCTGAGAGGATGAATCCCACAGGCTCTGGTGGTCCTTTGACTTTTGTCTAGCGCCACCATGAGGTTCACAGTTGTGGTTTTGAGTGTGACGTCTCATCGGCTATCGGATGGACTGTAGTGGAAGTGTTCAGGTTTCTGGTGCCACAGGAAACTTCTGGGAAAAACTTTTTTGCTCATGTCCTTTAGGGGCCCCGTAAGCCTGAACAGTCTTTGTACCTGTTTTACAGCAGTACCTGAGATTTGGTCCCAAATACCAAATGAATTCTTAGTTTAGTATCTTAGTTTTGGAAATGTCTTTTTAACCAAAATGTGAGAAACTGCTGGAAGTAACTAAGTTAAATGAGATAATCTGATATAATCCTGGTTCTTTAGATGAATAAATACAGGATCTGATGAGAATGAAGACTGAATGAAGACAGTGATGATCCATTGAGATGCTGGGTTTTCACTGCTCTTTGTGGTTGGCAGTTCAGTCAAGAAATGCTGAGGTTTGATCCCGAGTCCTGATTCTTACTGTCTTCACTGACTCTTCTTGTCTAAGGAGACCCTCGGGGGCCGCCGCCCAACCACCACATGGGCCCTCCTGACCGGCAGGGTCCCGGTGGTCCCGGAGGACCGGACCAGGGCTCGGGGCCTTATTGGGGGGACAGTCAGCAGGGTCGACGTGGGCCGCAGGACTTTGACGGAGGCCAAGACTTTCACAGCAGAGGGGAGGAGGGCTGGAGACCAGGATACCAGGCAGGAGGAGGCCACAGAGGGGGGGGGCACCGAGGAGGAGGAGGGAATGGAGGAAACTGGGGTCCTGACGAGAGGTTCAGCGGAGGAGAGTTTAGAGGACGGAGAGACGACAGGTCCGGTTTTCACAAATCAAACGTGAGGCGGCGCAGTCTGCATTATCTGAGGTCTGAACAGACCTGACCTGGTCTGTCTGTGCTTCAGGTTCAGAGGAGGCCCTGGCCGGCCCGGAGGTCGAGGTTACGCTGACGAGTACGGCGGCCAAGAGGAGGTCTTCGACGCCCCGGAGGAGATGAGCCGGGGATGGGACAATGGAGGCAGAGGACGGCCACCTCGAGGAGGAGGTCCACCCAGAGGAGGAGGTGAGGAGCCAGCCACCAGCGGTTCCAAGCTGGTTTGGTTCTGCTACTGGTTGTATTTTCCTCCAGGTTATAACCAGTTTAACCAGACTCACCCCACCCCTCACCTCACTCCTCACCCCACCCCTCATGATTCCCTTTCCCTTCCTGGAAAATATAATACCTGTAGTTTTCCAGGTTTTCCAGGATTACTGAAAACACCATCACTTTTACAGCTGCAGACTACATTTCCCATCAGCCCTGTTGCTTTCTGTGCCATCTCTCTCTCTTTAGCTGAAACACTTTAAATTGACTTTGTGTGTAAAACAAATGTGACTCTCCGTCTTCGTATTTTGAACTTTGTAATTTTCCCTTTGAGTTTTTACGATCAACAAAATCAACATAATGTATTCTTTCTTCAGACTCTTATTGTGGTGGTTCTCTCCTCATCTTCCTGTCTGTAGGTCACGATGGTTATCGGGACAGTCAGCAGATGCACGATGGGTCGTCTCCAGTCGGCCGTGAGCGCTCGTCCTCCCTTCAGGGGATGGACATGGCGTCTCTGCCCCCCCGGAAGCGTCCGTGGCAGGATGGACCAGGGACAGGAGAGCCCCGAGAGCGAGAGTCCCCTGGAGCTGACGGAGGTGAGAACTGACAGAACAAATATTTTCTAATCAAACATTTTAAGGTCTGCTGGTCCTTCAGCCCATGTTCCTGCTCCTCGGAGGAAGAGGAAAGCAGCTGGAGCTTTCACCTTCATCTGAAAGGCTTCGTCAGTTCTGACTGAAGAAAAAAAGTTCCAGAAAACCAGAATTTCAAACCTCCGCTTTGTTTTCAGCTCTGCTTCGTCTCGTCTCTGTAGGTCGTCTCCCACCGAGAGAGGACGGAGGTTACGGTCCTTCTGGTCGAGGCGGAAGAGGCGGCTGGGGTCCAGGAGGAGGACCGGGACTGGGCCCCAGGAGAGGGGGACCAGCACCGAGAGGAGCACCGAGGGGGGGCGGCCGGGGCCGGTAGTGTTTAAGAGAAACCTCCCATGATGCTCCTCTCCTCTGGTTGTCTCCCTGCTGTCCCTCAGCAGTCCTGAGACCAAGTCCAGATCCTGATGAACCCTCAGGCAGACCTTTGGTCATGTGACACATTCAGATTTCTGAATGTATCACTGTGAAAAACGGTGGATTCTGATTGGTCCATAGTGACTCAGCAGTGTTTGACTAAAACACCTGAGGGGACAGGTGTCTCCCCCTCCCTGAAGCACAGGATTATTTTAATGTAAAATACTGTAGAGAACCATCACGCTGTCTTTTATTTCACAGTGAACCTTTGTCCTCAGCTTGTTTTTGTCCTTTTTGTAAAAGATTTCTATGTTTTTGTGTTTTCACTGACTCCACGGAGGTGGACAATAAAGATTCACACTTCAAACTCTGTCCTTACTACAGCTTCAGGTGTGGACGTGATGGTTAAAGGAGCAGTGCGACTTTCTGTGGCACTCGTCCTGTGATTGCTCGTCAGGTGGAGTTCAGGTGCTGTTAGCTCAGCTCAGGCTGGAGGCGCAGAGACGTTGTGCTGCTCGTTCATCGGGATAAAAACTGAAACAGGTGGAATCAGCCTGGAATCATGTGTTCATCAGGTGCATCAGTAATCATTTATTTACAGGACCAGTCAAAGGTTTCACGTTTTTCCAGCTGTTATTTAAACTGACATGATTCAGTGTCTCAGTGTTTCTGAAACTAAAACACAGAACAAATCGAATCACACCTGGTTCAGGTGTGTGCTGACAGACTGGAAGAATGGGGGTGTCCTGAGACCTTTGACCGGTGGGGTGTGTGTGTGTGTGTGTGTGTGTGTTGTAATAACTCAGACACACTTGTAGTGACCATCACTGATGGGGTGTCTGACTGTGTGGGTCTGGTTCTGTAACAGCTGCTGTAAAATGACTTGATGTTTGATCATTAACATGTTTCTCTTCACGTTTCACTGAAGCACAACGAATCTCAGGCTTCGGCTTTTTCCTGTTCTCACGCTTGAACTTCAGTTTGTCAGTTTCCCAGTGAGACCACCGCAGACTGCGGAGTTAACTGGGACACTCCCAGTTAGTTAACTTCAACCAGTCACATCAGGAAACATGAAATCAGTTTTATTTGTTTATTTTAAATGAACAGCTGATTCCAAACTCTCTGATTTCCCCCTCACTCGGACCACATGACAGGAAGTGGACCACCAGGCCTTCCTCTGTCACTGGTCCAGTTTCCTTTCATCACACCAACAAGACAATCAACAGTTCAGATCACACACAGGTGAAACCAGGTGTGACGGGCTCAGACATCATGTTTACAGCTGAAACATTCAAACTGGTTTTTGTTTGGTCAGCGAGCTGCAGCAGAGTCACACTGTCCTGCAGGTCAACACTCAGGGCTGATATCAGCTGACAGCAGCCAGTCATCGATAATCACCAGTCTGCAGAGTTGGTCCTTTCTAATCCGGGCCCCCAGGAGACTCCACGGGCCCCTGAAGGCCCTCGGACCCCGTTTTAGGAATCAGAGCTTTAAGCCTGGTGGGGGTGTGACCCCGCCCCGGCTCTGGCTCTCAGTCTCCCATCAGATCGGCATGGTTTTCCCGGTGACGGTCCTTTTGATGGCCGAGGCCGCCATCCCCCCCATGAAGCGGATCCCGGCGCTTCCCCCGGGCAGAAGCGACACCACGTACCCGACGATGACGGCGACCTGCAGGGCGGCTCCCAGCGCGGTCAGCACGGTGCTGTGGAGGCTCAGCGCCGCGTACAGAGTTCCTCCGAGGGCGCACAGGTACACGGCGGCTCCGGGGGAGGTGGGCAGGCCGGCGACGAGTTTGCTGGGGCCGCGCAGCACCGCCACGGCCGCGATGGCGAACAGGGAACCGAGCGACCAGAGCAGAGCGAACTTGCGGGCGTAAAGCAGCAGCAGCGGCGCGTACAGCGCGGACAGCCCGAAACACAGCGCGGAAAACGACACGCACACCCCGAAGGCCACCAGCCGCTGCCGGCGGCTCATGCCCGGCAGGCAGGGGTCCGGTTCGGCCGACCACGGCCAAGAAAAGCCGCTGTTTCCGGAGCTCTGGCCGCCGGACCAGGGACTGGACCACCGCCCGAACCAACTCCCGGGTACCGGCTCCGTGTCGTCCAGGTCCACCGTGGTGCTGGAGCTGGACTGGGAGATGGTCTTCGCTCCGCCGCCTTTGGACTGAGCCAAGTACTCCTGAAGCTGTCGGTTCAGGTCCGCCATGACGGAACAAGCTAACGGCTAACAGGACCGCGTCTTCTTCGCTGATTCTTCTTCTTGTAAACTTCCGGGAGCGTGGTGCCTGACAGGTGCCCCCTCAGCCCCGCCCCCTCCGGACAGATGAAAAACTCCACCTTTATTCACCAACATCAGGTGATCAAACACCGTCACACACAAACAGTTTCCGGATTGATTATCAATAATAACCGAAGCACAGATCAGATGAGAAGCTGACGATGATGATGATGATTGTTGATGTCACGTGTTCTCAGAACAGGATCTGCTCTTATTTTGGTAAAAGTCACATGACTTCAGCTGTCGGACTAAAATTAACCCTTGACACGATTGGCTGGATGACTGACACACACAACCATCTATGGTATCACCAGAATGTGTGTGCGCGCGTGTGCGCGCGCTTCATTCACAGCAGAGATCAGAGGAAGAAGCAGCCAAAAGCAAAGGAACCAGCCAGGCAAAAGGTAACACACACACACACACACACACACACACACACACTGACACACACACACACACACACTGACACTGACACACACAGAGACAGACACACACACACACTGACACACACAGAGACACACACACACATACAGAGACACACACACACTGACACACACAGAGACACACACACACACACACTGGCACATACAGAGACACACACACACTGACACTGACACACACACACACACACACACACACACACACACACTGACACATACAGAGACACACACACACACACACACTGACACACACAGAGACAGACACACACACTGACACTGACACACACAGAGACACACATACACATACACTGACACATACAGAGACACACACACACACACACACACACAGACACACACACACATACAGAGACACACACACACTGACACATACAGAGACACACACACACACACACACTGACACATACAGAGACACACACACACACACTGACACACACAGAGACACACACACACATACAGAGACACACACACACTGACACACACAGAGACACACACACACATACAGAGACACACACACACTGACACATACAGAGACACACACACACACACAGTGTTCACCACATCACCTGGAGGCGTGGTGTCTGAGGCTTGGTTTCATTCTAAGTGTACAGGTGTGTTGAGGTGTGACCACCTGAGACTCAGCTGTGACCTGAGTGAACTGTGTCTTCCTGGTCTCAACAGTTCAACAGGTCCAGACCCTAAAGACCATGAGTCTGGACCTGGTGAAGAATCTCTTATAAAACGTGCTGAATTTTACTGTGACGTGTCCAGAAGCTGTCAGAGGACTCACGTCCACTTCCTGTGTGTGTCATGTTCTATATGCTGCATGTCCTTCTCCTCCTCTCCTCCATTCCCAGCTGTCCTCTCTCCCTCCTCTTCCTCCTCTCACCCAGCCCGGCCCTCAGCAGGAGGGTCCCCCATATGAGCCAGATTCACAGGGAGCTGTGTCTGCTGATCTGGGCTCAGACTCTGTCTGTCACTCTGTCTGTGTGAAGAGATTTGAGACCATTTTGATTGTGGAAGGATAAATAACACACACGTGTGTGCGTGTGTGTGCGTGTGTGTGTGTGTGTTATTTATCCTTCCAGTGTATAAATAACGCTGACTTGAATTGTCTCCAGTATCTGTCCTAAGCTAGGCTGAATGTCCTTACATGTGTCTCGGTCCTCAGTAGTATACTAACACCGGTGTGTGTCTCCCGACAGGTCCGGTCTCATGTCTGTCTCTCAGATCACCCCCACCCTGTTCCTCAGCGGGGCCGACGGCCCCCTCAATGCGGCGCTGGTGTCCCAGAAAGGCATCACCCTGATCGTCAACGCCACCCTGAGCCACGCCTGCCCCGCCTACCCGGGGGTGGAGTGTGTCCGGGTTCCTGTATCCGACCTGCCCAGCGCCCGCCTCGGAGACCACTTTGACCGCGTGGCCGAGCGTATCCACGGTAACCGAGGAGGCGGCACGCTGGTGCACTGCGCCGCCGGAATGAGCCGGTCTCCGGCGCTGGTGATGGCCTACCTGATGCGCTACCGGGGGGTGACGCTCCGCCAGGCGCACCGCTGGGTGCAGGAGAGCCGGCCCTACATCCGGCTGAACGCCGGCTTCTGGGACCAGCTGCTGCAGTACGAGAGGCGGCTGTACGGCAAAAACTCAGTCAAAGTGGCGGCAGTCGACGACAGGTCACCCCCACCACCGCCAGTGACACCGGGGACACCGAGGATGACGAGGTCCATGGCAGCGCTGCAGAGGAACTGGACTGTGGTACCCAGGTCCCCCCTGATGATGACAGGGTCACCTGTGATTGCACGAGCTCAGGTGATGATGCCAGTAAACAAGTCAAGAAGAGGAAACAAATCCACTGGACCCAGACAGACCACCCTGCCTACATTACCCACAATGCAATTCCACCACTGACAGTTTGGAGCTCCACAGCCTCCCTCTGAAGCTGTGTGATGGATCACATCAGCATTTAAACACAAACATCCTCTCTTCACCTGGCTGCAGCGATGTACAGGTGAGCTCCAGGACCCACTGACATCACTGCTGGGCGTGGCCTGAGCATATGATAGCAGACTGTGACTCATCAGGACTTCTTCTGTGCTGTAACCAGGTAAAAACCACACAGAGCTCTGCTGGACTGTCTGTCTGTGAACACAGCAGCTGGACTGATGGACGAGGCTGTTTACTGCAGATGTGTCCAGAGGACAAAGTGCCAGCAACATCTGGAGCTGATGATCATCAGATCTGATCCGACAGGAAGCAGCTGCTTTGTGTGTGTGACGGTGAGAATGTTTCTGGTTTTACTGCCACAGTTTGTGTTTATATGGACATATTTATGTGGACAGCAGGACTTCATGTCATTTACATGTTTGTCAGTTTGAAGCAAATATTTCACCTGCAGGCTTCATCTACACAACCTCAGGTGTTTCTCAGGTGCTTCATGTGACACCGGCAGTGATGTAGGTTTGATTTCAAAAGAAAAGCACAGAAATGTGAAAAATATATGAGCAATATTTTTATTTAAAGTCGTTAAATGTGGAGTGAAATGATTTGGAATGGTGAAAATGAAGTCGGAATTCATTGTCCTTTGATTTGACCCTCTCATGTTACCGTGTATGTTCTCATGTTCTCATGTTGTTCTCATGTTCTCATATTCTGAAATATAAAGAAGCCAAAACAGTTGACTGTGCTGCTCTCACACACACCCTGTTCTCCACACTGTAGATTTATGGATTTCACCTCAGAAGTTTGAGTATTTATCAGCAGTTACCTTCTACACCTGCTCCACCTGTATCACCATCACTCTCCACCTTCTTGCTTCCATCCATCAGTGAAATAATCACTATCATCTGTAAATCCAAGTCCTCCAGCTGTAAACTCGACCCCTTACCTACAAACCTCATCAAACTCTGTCTCCCTTCTCTGTCCCCTCCTTATGGACATCATTCAGTCCTCCCTTACCTCTGGCTCTGTTCCATCACCTCTAAGAACACCAATAATCACACCAGTTCTCAAAGAACCCAGTTCACATCCCAACAACTGAAAGAATAACTGAATAATATGTGATGATCTGAATCATCACCAGTGTGATCAGCTGACCCGAAGGTGAACTTTGACCTTTGTTTCCATCTGTTCGTTAGTCTTTAACTTCACATTTTTGTACCCAGGCGAACGACTTAACGCGGGGCTCTACGTCAACGCTTTTATTCTGAAAACCCAGACAGGAAGTCACCGTGTGTAGCCTGGGCAGTTTGACGTCGGAGCCACTCGGGATGGCTCGGCTCTGCTCGGTTTGTTTTTCCCCCGCCCTCCACCGGAACGGGGCGAGATGAAAACCAGACCCCGCGGTGTTCGTGTGTCTCGGCGTCGGACAGCCCGGACAGAGAGAGCGGACCGGGATCCAGAGCGGACCGGGATCCAGAGCGGACCGGACTGTCGGCGCTGTTCTGCAGAGGTTTCAGAGCCGAGAGGCTCCAGACACACCGAGCGGTTCGTTGCCGCAGAGCCGGTTTGGGGTGGACTCCTGACGCCCGCAGCTTCCCCTGCGTTCCGCTGAACGGCGGAGGACTGACCGGAGAGCAGCTGCAGCGGACCGACTCAGGGACATGTACCAGGTCCAGGTGAGCTTCCACCTTCGTGTCCACATGTCACGTGAACAGGACATCAGCTCTGTATGAGAAATGTTTTTATTTAAAGTATGACGTGTATGTGAGTGCGAGCGGCTCCAAAGTCCTGCTGCAGGGACCCGGACCCTGTCCCTGATCCTAGCCCTGTCCATCACCCTGACTCTGTCCCTGATCCTGTGTCCCTGATCCTGACTCTGTCCCTGACTCTGTCCCTGTCCCTCACCTTGTCCCTGATCCTCTCCTGGATCCTGACGATTCTTTGATGAATTGTTTGTAAAAAATGTTGATCATGATTAAAAAGCTCGGTCCAAAGAAATTCAGCGTCTGATGACAGGACGAAGAGGAGCAGCAGATTTGAAGGGTTTCGCCTGTAACCACCAGTCAGTGAGCGATGAAGGAGGAAAGCTCCATGAACATCACCAGACGTTTCCAGGACTCACTGACCGACTCACTGACCGACTCACTGACCGACTCACTCACTCACTGACTGACTCACTGACCGACTCACTGACCGACTCACTGACCGACTCACTCACTCACTGACTGACTGACTCACTGACCGACTCACTGACTCACTGACTCACTGACTGACTCACTGACCGACTCACTGACTCACTGACTCACTGACTGACTCACTGACTGACTCACTGACCGACTCACTGACCGACTCACTCACTGACTGACTCACTGACTGACTCACTGACTGACTCACTGACCGACTCACTCACTCACTGACTCACTGACTCACTGACTGACTCACTGACTGACTCACTGACCGACTCACTGACCGACTCACTCACTGACTGACTCACTGACTGACTCACTGACTGACTCACTGACCGACTCACTGACTCACTCACTGACTCACTGACTCACTCACTGACTCACTGACTCACTCACTGACTCACTGACTCACTCATTGATTGACTCACTGACTCACTGACTCATTGACTGACTGACTGACTGTGGCGCTGCCGTCACTGTATGAATTTGTCTGGTGGTGAACTTCTGGTTTGAACTGAGCGAGGTAACTGAGCCGAGAGACGATGCACAGTCCTGGTCCACAGTCCTGGTCCACAGTCCTGATGCACAGTCCTGGTCCACAGTCCTGATGCACAGTCCTGTGGTGAATCCACTCTGTGTCTCAGGTGTTGCTTCAGAGGTGCCTGCACTGATTTGAACGGGGTGGACAGAATCATAGAAGCTTCCTGTGGAAGGAGCAGCAGAATGAAGGCAGAGATGTGAGAGAGCTGCTGGTTCTGTATGTGTGCTCACCTGTGATCAGTCATGTGACTGTCCCACCACACAGCTGCACTCAAAGGTGTTTAAGTAACAACATTTTGGGATTTCATCAGCTCCTTCCTCAGCAGCTGTTTGTCAGAGACAGAGACACAGTCAGGGACAGGGTCAGAGACAGAGACAGGGTCCTGTCAGGGAGGTCCTGAACCTGGATCAGATCGTGACCCTTCAGATTTTGTTGCTTCCACACTGTGTGTTACGCTCGTTGTGCGGCAGGTGTCACCTGTACCGGCTCGGCAGGTGTCACCTGTACCGGCTCGGCAGGTGTCACCTGTACAGGCTCGGCAGCTGTCACCTGTACCGGCTCGGCAGGTGTGTAAATGGATCAGTTGGATTTTTTTATCATCAGAACAAAACCACCCAGAAGCAGAGTGTTTAGTTCAGGGTGCATGGGAAAGCGGAGTGTTAGGTAAATGCTGTAAAGACGACGGACGCTGACGCTCCGGTTATTTTGTCCAGTAAAATCCAGCTGAGTGGACATTTCAGGAGACACAGCAGGAAGCAGAGGAATGAGACGGAGGCGAGCAGCAGACTTTGATCTGCAGATAAAACAGCACGAGTCAGACACAGCAAACACACTTTGATGTTTCCTGCACGTCTCAAACGCACTATACCTTCTTTTATTCTTCATCATCATCGTCTCAGTGGGTTAGCTAACCGTGGCTACAGCTGCTGTGAAGCTAACATGCAGAGAGGAGGAGACGTCTCCCAGAGACAGAGACACTCTCAGCTGTCCTGCTGCCGTTGCTAACACCACCATGGTCAGACCGGCCTTCAGGACTACCTGCACAAATCCAGGTGGGCCACCACACCAGGGGACCGGTGGCCTGTCAAAACAAATGTCTGCCGACCCCGTCCGTCTCTGTCCCGTAGGACGTGTCTATGGTGCCTCAGGCTGGACCACACTGGGCACCTGCCAGATTAATAAGCTTCAACATAGAAGATTTACTGAAGCAGTTAAATACTAATGTAGGTACGACCCAGGTCCAGGACCTGAGGACGGCCAGGAGACGTCTGGGATCAGAGACTTAGTTTGCAGTGAACTCACCTCAGCTGCTTAGAGAGATGGAACAGTGTGAAGTGTAGTGAACTCCACAGTGACGGGGGCCAGGTGGAGCCCGAGGACCAGACCAGATCAGCATCTGAACTAAAGCCTGATACTTATGTGGGTCCAGGTCGTTGTTGTGTTGTTGTTGTTGTTGTGTTGTTGTGTTGTGACAGTGAAAGTGGCTGTAGCTCAGCAGAGGACAGGAGCTGAGTCTGACTCAGTTCATTCAGGGTCTGATGAAGTTTTAGTGACTCAGCAGAAACGATCGGTGGATAAAGGCGGCCATTTTGATTCAGTCATTAAACGGAATGGTTCCTGTCGCGCTGCACAGTCAGCTAACATCTGTTGGCTCCTCCCATCAGTCAGTGCGCGCGCTCGTCCTCCACCTCACAGTGAAGTGTCTCCAGGGGGCATGTTTCCCCTCAGCGTGTCACTTCCTGTCATTAGAACATCCGCCCCCCTGTGGACATCTAACATTTTGGGTGGGTTTCTGATGAGCGTGCTGCTCGGCAGGAAAAGGACACGTGTGACCGAGCAGAGGTGAGGGTGAGGCAGCAGACAGCAGCTTCCTGTGGAAGCCGAGGCCGAGGAGGCCGCCTCTGATCCAGCTCCTCCTGCACACACTCTCCTCTGTTTTTATATCAGGTCGAGCTGATCGTGAACTCGGAGAGCGCCCTCTGCTGGATCGCTCCGCTCTGCTGTTCTCACAGAGGGTTTGGATCCGGATCATACGCAGCACGGACCCCGTCCACCTCCTGTTTCAGAGGCAGAGTGTCCTCTGCAGGCTCCTGTAGTCCTCCTGTACTGTAGTTACAGTGAGACGGAGCGAGGCACAGAGCCTCAGGGGGACACGGTCTCATACAAGATGAATCAGCGGTCGAGCTGCTGGATCATCAGAGACATAAAGTGTCTGCAGCTGCTGACCTCAGCTCAGTTTGACCACCACTCCTCCATCCATCAGCTCCTCAGCATTTTAATCTCAGGCCTCATCAGTCGCCAGTCTGCAGAGAGTGGACACGCAACCAACATTCATCCTGACACACACACACACACAATCCGTCACAAACCACCTGATCCAGATACTGAAGCTGGGCCCTCTGATCCACTGACAGGGGGTCGTCCTGAAACTGACCTGGGAGCAGCTGATGGGTCTGATTGTACAGTGGTGTTACAGACTCAGACCTGATCCAGGTCCCAGTTCTAACTCTGACCCAGAAGTTTGTCTGAAGTGTGTGTGCGTGTGTGTGTGCGTGTGCGTGCGTGTGTGTGTGTGTGTGTGTGTGAGTGTGTGTGTGTGTGCGTGCGTGTGCGTGTGTGTCTGTGTGTGTGTGTGTGTGTGTGTGTGTCTGTGTGTGTGTGTGCGTGCGTGTGTGTGTGTGTGTGTGTGCGTGCGTGTGTGTGTCTGTGCGTGCGTGCGTGTGTGTGTGTGTGTGCGTGTGGGGCTGCAGCAGCACTGAGCTCAGCTCTGCTGGGACTCTGACTGTTTGCTCAGCACAACAGCAGGTTATTTTTAGTCTGACAGCATCTCCACCAACAGCACACACACACACACACACACACACACACACACACACACACACACTTCACAGCTGGACGACCGACACTGACAGAGTGAGAGGAAACGGAGAGAGAGAGCATTAAACAGACAGACTCAGCTTCCTTCAGACAGTTCACTCACATGTTGTATGTCTGTAAAGTCATGTTAATACTGGTCCAGCTGCAGTGTGCAGACAGACCAGCTCACAGACTGGTTCAGTACTGGTTCTGGTCCCGGTCCTGGTCTCGTCCCTCCGTTGTGGTTCATGTCTGTATGTTTTATTGATAAAGCACCGAGCAGGTTTCAGTCCGTCGGCTCCTCTTTCAGCAGCCGTCTGACCTCTGACCTCACCTGTCTCACCTGTGTGTTGGCTCTGTGTACAGTCCTAACAGGAGGCCGTCAGTTCACAGGGATTATAACGGTGTGGATGGAAGGATGTGGCTGTTCTGGTGGTTTTGTGTAACCTGTGTGTCGGTGGATGTAGAACGTTGTGTATCACGATGGTTTCCTTGAATCTAGAACCTTGTAGGATACATTTGCTGTGCCTAGCATTGGCTAGCAGTTTCCCCTCATTTCCAGTGTTTATGCTAAGCTAGGCTAAGGTGTCTGCAGCCGCGGGTTTAAGTTCAGCTCCAGCTGTGAAGTGCTCAGTGTGTGTGTGTGCGTGCGTGCGTGCGTGTGTATGTGAGTGTCCTTCAGTCTCCTGCTCTTCATCATGTCTTTATGTTTATATTCATGTTCAGGGTTTGAGCAGAGGTGAAGGAACCTGGTCGTTACCTGGTTGTTACCTGGTTATTACCTGATCGTGGTTTCGATGGTTACATGAATCATGTGACGGATCTGATCTGAACCTTCGGGCCCTGCAGCTGCGACGTCTCGTCGCTCACAGGTTAAAATCAGTTTCAGGTGTTCGTCGCCATAGAAACGCGTCTGAACCATTAACTAACGTACGAAAACAGCAAGAAAAGCCGAGTAAGGTTTGTTCTGTAAACGGTGACTGAGTGAACCTGAACGTCCTGAATGAATGAATGAACCTGTCGATCTGCCTGTTGTAGGGGAAAGGGGAAAGGGTCGTTGCCATGGTGCTGAAGGAGCTTCCTGGTAAAAAGACATCCTCTGAAGGAAACCCCCTCCTCACCGTGACAACCAAGGTTGGCATGACGACCACGCTTGTTTATCTTGCACTGTGCAGATTGATTGTTGTTGAATTTTTGTATTTTAGCTTAATGTTCAGTTTCCACTCGAACAGAAACATCAATGATCAGTGAAACTGTTTAACCGGAAACTTCCTCAGAAACAGGTCGCCGCACTGAATGCTGGGAAAAAGGACACGAGTGGTTAAAGACTGAAATATTGAAAACATGTATGTGAAGGTAATAACACAGCAGGTGACAGGTCACGGTCTGTCCTCTGTCTGCTCTGTGTCTGAAGAAAAACCTGGTCCTGTGAAGACCTGAATCTGGGACCAGGTACCAGGCCCGGTGGACCGGATCCGTCCCTGGGTGCTGAGCTGCTGTTTCCCTGTCTCAGGATTAAACAGCAGATTCCAGCTGACATGTGGACGCACACAGCCGTGTGGATTAGGATTAGAAAGGCAGACACACACTGATCTGTGATCAGGTTAAATCAGGCTGAACCACTGAATTAAAGGTTGGATTTTGTCCTACGTTTCCCAGAATTCCTTTCAGCTGGAAGTGGCTTTTTTGTGGGAGATATTCGAGCAAAGGACTTCAAGCAGTTTCAGGAGTCTGGTACCAGACAGAATCCACCTCAGATTTCTGTTCTGCGGAGTCAGGAAGTGGCAGTGTGACGCGGCGGCAGCTGTGTGACACGGCAGCTGTGTGACGCGGCGGCAGCGGCTCGTGCTGCTGGTGAACGGCGCAGGTTTGTGTGTCAGCGTTGGCTGATGTTGTTCGTGATTCTTTGATCCTTCCCGGGCTCGGGCTTTGATGGAGGAGAGCCGGTTCTGACTCCGTGCAGTCGACCCCGTCCTGGAACAGCTTGGATTCAGGAGGGCTTTAGACCCTATCGCAGCCGCTCGTCTCTCAGGAGACGGCTGTGGCTGTGACTCGGTCCTGAATCAGTCGGTTCAGACTCCTTCAGGCTGTGTTCGGTCCGTCCCTGTTGTCCTCAGCAGCAGCTCTGACGTATTAAACCTTTAAAGAGCCTGTAAAGCTGAAGTCGTGTACGTGACTGGATTTAAGAATGAAAGTTGGACAGCCGAGCCGTCGTCTTCTCGGTGAAGACGTTTCTGGGCTTCACTCGCACATGAAATCAGGCCTCCTGATGTTTGTGACTCCTGCAGAAACCTCTGCACCAGCTCATCGTTGTGCTCGTCCCACGCTCACCTTCATTCCTCTGCCTTTTGTGAGCAGTTAGCTCCAGTGATCCGCAGACAGAAACCACCCACAGCAGCTGGACTGAGATCAGGTCTCGCAGGGCTCAAAGTTTTGGCTGTTGACGAAGACCCTCCGTCTACGTGCAGAACTACATTGAGAATCCTGCTGTTTTTATCAGTGATCCAGTGAGAGCTGTCTGAACGTCCACAGAGCTGATCACAGCTGATCCAGCTGCTCGATCCACATCACTGTGACCATCTGTAGCTTCAGACTCTCTGAGCCGTTTCCGGGCTGATGATGATGATGATGATTTTCTGATTCATCGTCTCATCCTTTAGCCTCTGAAATATCAAAAAACTGTGAAAAAATATCCGTCACAACTTCCCAGAGACGTTTGAGCTCTTTCACTGTTTGTTTAAAAAAATGAAACAGTAAATAATGTGAATTATTTTCCTGCGGATCGATGGATCAGGTTATTGATGACTGGTTTGAGTGTGAGTCACAGGGTAAAGTGCGGAGGTGGAATCCGCCTCGTGGCTCAGTCACATTCTCTCTGTGTAACTCTGTGTTTTTGGTCTCCAGCTGGTCGGGGAGCAGCAGGAGAGTCGGCCCCTGCTGAGTCCCTCCATCGATGACTTCCTGTCAGAGAGTCGGAGCGACGCCCCCTGCACCCGACCCCTCACCTCCAACGCGGCAGGTAGTCTCCCGCTAATTATCACCTCCTCCCCCTCCCCCGTCTCCCCCGTCCTCCACAGCTCTGCAGGGATCCTCTGCTGCTTATCACCACCTCCTCTTCGTCCCTTCATCCTCCTCAGTTCCCTCTGACGGCAGCTGAAGGAGGAGCTGAGGACGTGAAGCCGGACTGACGGTGACGTTCTTATCAGTCTCATAACGTTAGCATGCTGATGTTAGCATGCTGATGTTAGCATGCTGATGTTAGCTGTTTGACAAACAGATCCAAACCTTTGGAAATGTCAGCCTGAACTTTTTCACCATTTTCGATTAATCGGGAAACGAACGAACGATCATTTAGTGATCAGGTGCTTGATTGGTGTTTTCCTCCTTTGCCCCGCCCCCTCAGCCCCGCCCCCTCAGCCCCCACACTGAGATAACCCAGATTAAAGTTGGGTTGACAGGCCTCGTGCTCCAGAATGACCCGACAGCTCCTCTGTATTCCCCTCCCCCTCCCTGTGTCCTCCTAACTTTCTGTCCTTGGCCGTCCTTCTTCCTCCTCTGTGCCCATCTGTCACCTCCGACTCAGCAGGTAGTCCAGCCATTAATTAACACCGGTGACCTCCTCTGTCCTCCTCTGTCCTCCTGTCTGCTCCGTCCACTGATCTGTTTGTTTCTCCGTGTTCATTAAAAAGCTGGAGCTGAGACTAAAGGAGGAGGCGCAGCTGAAATTTCATCAGTTCAGGTCTGAACTGAAAATCAAATGGTGGAATCAGGTGTCAGAGTCTGATGATAACGTCTGAAGGTCACACAGACCGAGCTGAGCGCCCCCCGCCCCCCCAGGACAGGAGACAGAGAAGGTTCAGTGAGAGACTCGTTAGATTTAACGAATGAGCTGCTACAGACCTGTTATCAGATACTAACTCTCTGTCCTCCTGTCCTGCAGTCCTGTCCACAGCTCTGGACCTGGTGGACCTCAGCGAGCCGGGGGAGAGCAGCGGGGGTAGTAATGGTGGTAGCAGTGGCAGCAGTAGTGTTGCCGGCAGCGACAAGGACCGGCGGAGGAGTCCTCTGAGGAGGAAGGGCAGCTCGAGGAGTCCTCGACGCCGAGCGAGACCTGAGGAGACGGAACTGATCCAGGTGGAGGTGGAGCACCTGCCTGCCAGTCCCAGAACACCTGAGAGGATCTCACTGGACTCAGGTAACACAGACAGGTAGTGACAGCAGGTCGCTGACGTTGGTCATCGCTCCGCTTGTTTCAGCTGCTGTCGCTCATTTTGTTAAAAGCTTTGAATCAGTCAGGTGTGAGTGAAAAGCAGTGGACTGACTTTAATCTGAGCTTTTACTGTGATGAGAACTTCCTGTTTCAGCTCCGTGTCCTGTGACACTCAGACTCTGCTTCAAACAACACGAGCGACAGTTTTAGGAAAAACAAAGTTGGTGTTCAGATCCACAGGAGCTCAGTTTAAAGCTGAGCCTGATTCAGGGACAGCAGCCTGTGTCAGAGTCAGACCTGAAGCATCGTGTTGTTCACCTGTTGTCATGGTTACAGTCAGTCTGTCGTCTCCTCTGGACAAATGGGACGAGGTGAACCTGGATGTGGAGGACGGAGGACGCAGGAGGAGACATGAGAAGAGATGCACGTCCCATCACTCGTCCAGCGAACTGCTGTGGTAAATCAACTACTTTCATCAGAGGGGGGACATGAGGAGACAGTGAGGGGACAGGTGTTTTGTGTTAAATCAGCAGATGTACAGCAGAGTGAGTCGACCACAGTGAGAGCTGAAGAATGAGACGGAGCCCGGAGGAGACGGGAATCAGGGAAATATCTCAGGAAGGAAAATGTTAGCACGTTAGCATGTTAGCTGACGTTTGTTAATGATCAAACTAAAGTGCAGAGGCTGATGGGAACGCCATTAGCTCTGAAGCAAATAAAATGTGACCCAATGATGGTCCATGTGGTCCAGCTGCTGGTGGTCCAGTGTCCTGGTCTCCTTCCTGCTCTCCAGAGGATGAACCCTGAATCAGGATGTTGTTGTAACGGTCTTTCGTTTTGCTCCTTCAGGTCTGCAGAGTTTAAAACTGATCCGCTAACGAAGAACTCCTTCGACTTCCACAGCTTCGATGATCTGGACTTCGTATCTTCATCGCAGGTCGGCAGCTGTCTCACACTGTTACCATGGCAACACATTTGGTTGCCACTCCGGCGTCAGTGTCTGTTCACTCTTCACACTGTAGATTAGATTCACTGTAAAAAAAAAAAAAGATTTTTCTGCACAGGTGTGTTCAGACGTAGACTCACACAGAGGGCACAGTGTGTAGTTCAGGGAGCCTGGGAAAATGGAGCGTTACCCACTGATACACAGCTGCTGCTTAGTTCAGGTGTTTCAGTGTCACTTTAAATAAACTTTGACTTTGTTCACAAGTTTTTGACGGCTGCTGGCTGACCTGTGTTCGTGTGTGTGTTTAGGACTGTGGGACGTCCAGACAGCGCAGACGGACTCGCTCCCTGTTGGCCAGAAACGAGTCTTTGGAGGACGAGTTTGTCAGAGCGAAGGCTGCTGTCGAGGTACGTGCACACACACACACACGCGCACACACACGCGCACACACATGCGCACACACACTCTGTTCTCACTGTCCTTGTCCTTTGGACTCAGATGTTATATCAGATATTAGCTGACCCTGTCTTCGTGCTGCTGATCACATGTTTCTGCAGCAGAAGTCCTGACTGCACTTCCTGTCATCGGAGTCTCTGAGTCACGCCGCTGGCCTCAGATCAGCCGTCAGCACGGCGAGGACTGCCTGACACCGAGGATCAGTTTTCATACCTGATCCGGTCACGCCGGTCGACACACTGCTCGTTATATCTGATCATCACACCAGGCCACTACAAGGTCCATTTAGCGGCTTTTGTAAAGCTTTCAAACAGAACTCGTGATCTTCATCAGCAGGTGGAGTTAATGTTGCTGTGGTTCACTGAAGTTAGGCAGTGAGGAAGAGGACGGTCCAGCTGTTCAGGCTGGTGGTTGGTGCTCTGAGCCTGGGGGCGGTCAGGTGAACTAACACTTCAGTGATTAAAGTGCAGCTTTTCTCAGACAGATATTTGATTGGAGGCTCGTGTGAACCAATCACAGCGTGTCCTCTGACCGACGAGCAGCTGGTTAAAAGCTCTTCCTCATCACTGCTGATGGTTTCTGAATTTAGCCGCAGGGGTTTTAATCCGACACGGAGGTCGGACCCTGAACGTCCGCTGAGCTTCTTCAGCGTGAGTTTACGATGGTTTTCACTGATGCTGTGGATCCACAGCTGGATCCTTCCAGCTGTGGAGTAGAAGTCCAGCCTCAGCAAAAACCAGATCCTGCTGGTCTGAACAGGTTCGAGCCAGATCCTGGTTAAAACCGGCTGAGGCTGAGCCACGAACTCTGACCCCTGTAGTCCAGGATCAGCAGGATCAGCTACTGTGTGCAGACACACACTGAAGCTCTGAGTCACAGTGTGTGTTTGTTTGTTTGTTGTGTTACAGTCGGACACGGAGTTCTGGGATAAGATGCAGGCCGAGTGGGAGGAGCTCGCTCGGAGGAACTGGCTGGAGGAGTCTGAGGGTCAGCGGCCGACCCAGCCCTCCGTCTCACCTGTGGAGAAGGTCAGTGTGTTCGAACCCTGGTTCCATGTCTGAAACCCGGAAACCTAAACCATGAGAAGCAGAGAAGCAGACGGTGCCCCCCTGACTGGAGGCAGTTCACCCGGACCAGGGGCAGTTATTAATAATGACAGATTATTCCTGAGATGGATGTTTGTCAGCATTAATCTGAAGCTTTAATCCTCTGGCCTGAGATCAGCTCTGAGCGCCTCCGTCCTGAACACCGAGCATCGGTAATCCTGCAATAATCCCTCCTCCGCTCAGGTGTTACATCACCACGGTGACGGAGGTGAAGCTGCTCTGACATCTGTTCACACATGTAGAACTGATCACGGATCAGCGCCGCGCTCCGATGGTCCTCAGCTTTTAGTTTCTTCTTCATGGACGAGTCTCATTTGTTCTTTGCTGCAAGAAAACGCCAAAATATTAGAAGACGAACACACAGAGATAAAACCAGAAGCTCCGCTTCAGGTTTCCACCTCAGACCCGACGGAGATTAAATCATTTCACTTTTCACTGAACTTTGAACTTTGGTGGTTTTCACAGACTCATCAGGTCAATGTTTGAATTAGTCCAGTTGCTTTTTCTGTCACTTTGAGCCTCAGTGGCCCTGTCCATCCATCCGTCAATCAATCAGCCAATCAACCGACCGACCGACCGACCGACCGACTGACCGACCGATCAGTCAGTCATTTTGGTGTTTTAGGAGCATGTCGATCCAGTGATGATCATGTTTATTCTGTGTTCAGCTGATTAAAGTCCGACTCATTGAATGATTGATTTGCTCAGTGATCAGAGGGAAGTCGCTTGGTTACAGAGTAAAATCTGCATAATATTAACTTTAGGACTGAAATGATTAGTTGATTAATTGATTTGTTGATAGGAAATTAATCAGAAACTTTAATCATTTGTTTTTTAAGCCCAAACATTTGATTCTTCATCTTTTCAGATGGATGTTGGATCGATGTCTTTGTGGACATTTTTCAGTGTTTTCATATTAAATCAGAAAGCTGTGTGTGTGTGTGTGTGTGTGTGTGTGTGTGTGTGGTCACACTGAGCTCTGTTTGTTCTGTGCAGGGTTACTACTTCAACACCAACAACCCGTACAGAGACTGGTCCAGCGCCTTCGCCGAGGGTCAGGAGAAGGCTCGGGAAGGAGACCTGAACGCAGCCGTCCTGATGCTGGAGGCCGCCATCTTACAGGATCCGCAGGACGCTGAGGTGACGGACACTGAACCTGTTTTATGTACGAGCACGTTCTCCAGGTCCACACCTGATCCAGCTGCACGGTTTTCACCTCTTCTTCATGGTTTTTCAGGCCTGGCAGGTTCTGGGAACGACTCAGGCCGAGAATGAGAACGAACAGGCCGCCATCGTGTGCCTGCAGAGGTGAGACGTCCAGCATCAGACACCAGTATGACCAGTATGTTTACACTGGACATATAATGGTCATAGTGTTCAGAGGAAAAGCTTTGACTCGTTGATGGAAGATGATGCTTACGGTCTCACCTGCTGCAGGTGTCTGGAGCTCCACCCCAACAACCTGCTGGCTCTCATGGCGCTCGCCGTCGGCTTCACCAACAGCAGCATGCAGAGGGAGGCGTGCGACGCCCTGCGCCGCTGGATCACGCACAACCCCCGGTACAAACACCTCGTCCTGAGCCCGCTACAGGGCTCCCCGGCCACACCACGCAGGGACCCCCACCCCTCCACAACGGCCAGGTACGAACACCTGAAGGACATCAGATCAGTTCTGGGAATTTATCCAGTGAGTCGCTCAAAGATATGTGTGTGTGTGTGTGTCTGCAGGTCTGAGCTCCAGGATGTGCTGCTCCTCTTCCAGGATGCGGCTCTTCTGAATCTGGACTGTGTGGATCCAGACCTGCAGACAGGACTGGGCGTCCTCTTCAACCTCAGCTCCGACTTCAACAAAGCAGTGGAGGCTTTTACTGCAGCGCTGTCCGTCAGACCACAGGTAACACACACACACGTAACGTGTTGTGTGCCATGTCTGATGACATCATGATGTGACCTCAGCGCTGACTTCCTGTCCGTCCCCCCTCTTCAGGACTACCTGCTGTGGAACCGTCTGGGGGCCACGCTGGCGAACGGAAACCGCAGCGAGGAGGCGGTGGAGGCGTACACCAGAGCTCTGGAGCTGCAGCCGGGGTTCATCCGCTCCAGATACAACCTGGGAATCAGCTGCATCAACCTCGGAGCTCACAGGTAACACACCTTTCACTCTGTTAGTCAGTACAGAAGGACGTCTGTCTCAGTGTCCCAGAGACCAAAGGGACGTCTGTCGGTCTCAGGATTTGGGCAGTGGTGAAGGAGACGCACAAACTGGGACTAAACTATGGATCAGTAGAGTCTGTCTCGCCCACAGTGACCACAGCTCACTGCACTCATCTTTAAACAAATAAATCAGTTTGACCTTTCACCTGATCTGTTGTGTTTATGTTCTGACCTGGTCCTGGTTCTGGTTCTGGTTCTGGTCCTGCAGGGAGGCAGTCAGTAACTTCCTGACAGCTCTGAACCAGCAGAGGCGGAGTCAGCGCTGCAGCCACCAGCAGATGTCGGCCAACATCTGGGCCGCCCTGCGTATCGCCATCTCCATGATGGACCGGCCCGAGCTGTTCCAGGCCGCCAACGTTGGGGACCTGGACCTGCTGATGAGGGCGTTCGACGTGGGCGACATCTGATGTAGGACGGGGTCTCCTGGTCGGGCAGAAGGCGTGTCTAATGGAGATGGAGTGAGGACGTAGTGAGCGTTGTCTCGGACGACGGACTCCAGGAGGGCGGAGTCTGGTTTCAAACCAAAGAGACGACAGGAAAATCCTTTGCAATATAACAGCACAACCCTTTAGGTCCCTGTAAGAGCACTGTGTCACTGTCGTCTCAGCACTGAGGATGTGTCTTCAGGGCGTCCACGACCTTTTAAATTCACTTCTAGAAAAACAGTAAAGTGCATTAAAGACGAGATTAAAATGTTTTTATTTAAAGAGAAACTTAGCAGCACCTGTAGCCACGCCCAGCAGTGATGTCACAGTGTACCAACACCCCCGCGGTGCACTCGTACATCACAGGGTGAGTGAGAGTTAAACCACCTGAGCTCGGCAGAGCTGTTCTCACAAACTCAGCACCTCCTTCCTGTCCCCTGTGACCCACTCTGTCACGGAGTGGGCGGAGCGTGTGACACGTTTATAATACAGGTAACTACACCTCTGCCGCTCATCACAGCGTTCAAACACTGATTCGATTTTTGAATTTAGTTTACCTGCTGCTTCCCACTGACCTCACCTGTCCACTCTGACCTCACCTGTCCACCCTGACCTCACCTGTTCACCCTGACCTCATCTGTTCACCCTGACCTCACCTGTCCACTCTGACCTCACCTGTCCACCCTGACCTCACCTGTTCACCCTGACCTCACCTGACCTCACCTGTCCACCCTGACCTCACCTGTTCACCCTGACCTCATCTGTTCACCCTGACCTCACCTGTCCACCCTTACCTCATCTGTTCACCCTGACCTCATCTGTTCACCCTGACCTCACCTGTCCACCCTTACCTCACCTGTTCACCCTGACCTCACCTGTCCACTCTGACCTCACCTGTCCACCCTGACCTCACCTGTTCACCCTGACCTCATCTGTTCACCCTGACCTCACCTGTCCACCCTTACCTCACCTGTTCACCCTGACCTCACCTGTCCACTCTGACCTCACCTGTCCACCCTTACCTCACCTGTTCACCCTGACCTCACCTGTCCACTCTGACCTCATCTGTTCACCCTGACCTCACCTGTTCACCCTGACCTCACCTGTCCACTCTGACCTCACCTGTTCACTCTGACCTCACCTGTTCACCCTGACCTCACCTGTCCACCCTGACCCGCCCAGAGGAAACAAGGGAAACTTTGTTTTCTCAGAAAGACTAAAAATGAAATTCTAACTGCACTTCACATTCACCATCTGATGACTGACACCACATTATATTATCATTACTATTGTCATTATAACCACTCATCTGTCAGGTATCACCCTGCCACCTGACAGGTATCACCCTGTCACCTGACGCTCTCTCCACATGATGAAATGATGATTGAGATGAAAAACATGCATTTTTTAAACGATTGTCTTCACACGCAGACTCTGGAATTTGAATTCAGTCCTGTCTTGTTTCCTCATCACTTCCTGTCACATGATCACCTGAGACCTGAGGCCCTGAACTTCCGACTGCTGCAGAATGTAAAACTCTCTCAGTCTCTCCTCAGGAACAGACGACAAATCAAACTATACACAGAGAACAGAGAGAAAAGCAGCCGAATGCATCAGACAGGAAGCTCACCTTTAACCTCAGCATGGAAACTGTCAGTCAAACAGCTGGTCCAGCCCCAGCTGTGAGGTCAGGCAGTTCAGTCCACTGCAGAGACACAGGGACTGGACAGAGTGAGACGACTCAGGCAGATTCAAACACTAACAACGATTCTCACCATTTATTTTCTGATTCTTTGTCTTGTTTCTGTAATTTTCATGAATCTCACGACAAAAAGAGCAGAACAGAATCTCATGGTGAGGACGAGTGATGAACTTTGACCTTTGACCTGCTGCTGCTCCACGATGGTGTTTTACTGTTCGTATGTTTCTGCAGAGGAAGCTTCAGGCGTTAAAGGGAAGATTCACAAAGTTTAATTCGGTGAAATGAAGTTCAAGAGTGTGAAACAAAAACTTTGGTGATAAACGAGATGAACAGAAATGAAGTGAATATTTTTCATTTCCTTTCATCAGATATAAAAACTGATGTTTCTGTTTTTATTCCGAACATAAAGCTTCTGAAAAACGCTTCTTTAATCAGTCACAATAACTGGAATATATAACACATTTTATATATATACATATTAAAAATATATTTATATAAGTCCTGTTATCTCCAAAGTAGTAGCTTGATCAGCAGGACTGTAACCGCCTCCCATTTATCCTGTGTAACCGTCACATAAAGACATTATAACTGCTTTATTTATCATTTATAACCAGCTGTACCAACGATTTGTTGATCAATAAGATGATCGGTTTTTTGAAGATGCTGATTGTGAATCTTCCCTCTGCAGCTTCTAATGAATCCTGTTTTACTTCCTGTTTTACTTCCTGTCTCTTCTGTTCTGGATGTTTCTCATGTAAGCGACTGTACAGACAATAATCACATGTAAACTCATGATATTGGAGAAATTAAACAGCTGATTTGGAACCTGAAAAACTCCAGATCCACGTGTCCAACCTGTCCAACTTGTCATCACTTGAATCAGAGACAAGGAGCTGGTGTGGTTCAGAGTCCTGATGAGACCCTGATCAGGGTTTAGGTCGTGGTGTGTTTGTCCTGGTTTTTCTCAGTTCAGTTGTTGAGTCTGCAGGTGTGACTCACCTGAACACATCTGTGTACCTGCTCACCTGTCCACGGCCTCCTCCTCCTCCTGCTGACGGAGCTGCAGGTGCAGCGGTGACCTCTGGTGGCAGCAGGAGATGCTGCACGCTCAGTGTCTCTGCTCTGTTCACGCTGAGTCTCACACGTTCAGTCTGACGCAGCATCAAACTGCTGCTTCGATCATTCTGAACACGTCTTTGCTCAAATCTAATCATTCTGCTTCTCACACAGATTCCGTTCCATGTTTTTCTCCTGTTCCTTCAAAGTTCCAGCTGACGTCCATCACACAGGAACGCTGAGTGAAGCCGGTCTGACCGCCGATCACCTGTGCAGGTCACATGATGTTCGCACAGACACAGCAGGCACATCTGATCACAGCAGGCCTGATGCAGGTCAGGGAGCTCACAACCATCAAGCTTCAGGCTGAGGAGAGACAGGCTGGGGTTTCTCTGCGAGGACACGGACCTGCTGCTGTAAACTCAACCGACAGGGACCGAGACCGACTGGGACTGGGACCGACAGGGACCGGGACCGGGACCGACTGGGACCAGGACCGACAGGGAGCACAGTTTGTCCTTCACAGCAGCTTTGAGGTATTTGCACTGTGATAGCTGAAGCTTTTACTGCTCGACATTTATTCATGAAGGTTCAGTTACTTCTGACGTTTCACATCATCATCTGCCGACCCCTCACATTTATCTGGTGACCCCGTGAAGGGGCCTGAGCCCTGGGTTGGGAAGCAGTGAATGACCCGTACATACTGAAGCATCAGTTCAACATCATTTATTACAGTTTCACTGTAACTGTGACACAGGATCTGAGTCTTTCTTCCATCACTGCTCGTACTTTTATTCTTTATCACACAAACTGAACCAGAGCCTGTTGCTCAGATCTGCTGCTTCCTCTCTGCCTTCAGGTGTTTCAGACTTTACCTGGACAGGTACAGCTACAGCTGCTGCTACAACTAAACACCGTCCTCTCATTCAGGACTGATTTCAGCTCCATTACACACAAAACATCTATTGCACCAGTAGCTTATTCATCAGTAACATCCTCAGCTCTGACGGGTTCTACCTGCAGGGGGCGCTGCTCATCGTGTGAATCAGAGAACAGGTGATGGAGGTCGGTGCACGCAGACATGATCCTCCTCACAGACTGTGATCTGAAGCTGCTGAGAGGAAACAGCCTGTGAACACGAGCTGACGCTGGACAACACTCGAGCAGCTTCCTGGTCTCAGTTTGACAGATGAGGTGAAAACATCTGCATGTTTCTGCCGGACTGAGCTACGACCTGAGACTGACCGCAGGTCTGTGACGACGGCTTCTATCTGCAGGGGGCGCTGCTCATCAGCAGACCGCCGTTCAGTTTCCCTGCAGGTACTGAGCAGAGAAGGCCTCCAGCTGAGTCTCCAGCTCTGTGGCTCTGTTCCTGTGAAACACAGAGAGGACACGTCCACAGCTGACGTCACAAACCGGTGGACTGCATTAATGTGTCACACATCAGCGTTAGCTAGCTAGCTTTATCAGTCACTGCCAGCGATGTTAGCATAGCTAAATGTGCCGGATCATAATGCTAACAGCTTCCATGCCCTCTCACATCCCTCAGTCACTGTGCTGAGGTTTCAGACAGGTGGTGATGATGGGCCTGGGTGATCACATGTCCTCAGACATGTGATCATGGATTAGTCAGATAAATCACATGATTCACTGACAGTGGCAGAGGTGGAGCTGCAGGTGCAGGGGGCGCACCTGAAGGCCTTGGACCTCCTCTGGATGTTCTCCAGCCTCTGGATCCTGAAGCTCAGCTGTCGGATGTTTCCCTCCAGTTCAGCTTCGCTCAGATCGACTCTCTCAGTCAGACGGCTGAACGTTGACGACAGCTCCCTCAAACACAAACACAGGACAGTTTCTGAGTGATCTCAGGTGCTTAGTGACTGTGAGGGTCAGGTGGGGGCGGGGTCTTACTTGTACACCTGCTGGCTGCAGGCGGAGCTGGTGACGGGGATGACGGCTCTCAGGCGGCGGGCGGTGTGCTCCACAAACTGCTGCTTTAGAGCGCGCTCCCTGCTGACGTCGGTCCAGGTGAGTTTCTCGTACAGGTAGAGGAGACCATACAGAGACAGAGAGAGAGCGATGAGACGCCAGCCCACGGAACGCCACACCTGCAGCAACAACACACACCTGAGCAACACACCTGAGGACGCCCCCCACGCCCCCCCCCCCCCCCCCCCCCCCCCCAACATACATGATGACGAAGGCGTGTCGGACACACAGAGCCATCAATCAAAAAAACAATCACCACATTATTCAATAATGGAAGCAATCATCAGCCCTGCAGGACGTACCACTCCACCAATCACCAGCACCGTCATTGACGCTCGGGAGGTGACGGACACCAGACCCGTTGCTATGGAAACCACCATCTCATCCTTAAAGGTGGAGCCCTCCTGCAGAGAGACACAGAGAAACAGGAAGTTCCAGCGCTTTAGTTCAGCTTCTGAAGAGCTGAGGTCGATCGGCCGTGAGCTCACCTGCGCCCGTGAGTCGGAGCCGCTCAGCGCGCGCTTGGCGTTGGCGGCTCCGATGAAGCGAGTGACGAGGGCGGTCCAGCCCAGAGAAAACTGGAACTCGATGTTCTCCTGAAAATCCGCACAGAGAGCGGCGAGGCCGAGGTCATAGGTCAACTCGAAGGAGCTGGAGGGAGCAGAGAGCTGCTCCTGGACGGACAGAGACAGCAGAGGACGGACACTGTCTGAGGACGGAGCAGAAAAAAGAACCAACCCATATGTGGCTTGTTTTGAACCTGCACGCGGTCAGAACCTGGAGGTCTGGACTCCGAGTCCGAGGATTCTCGTTAACCAAACAGACTGTTACCGATCATGTGTCTCCGGGCGTCGGCGATGTCTCTGAGGACACCGGGGGAGCAGCGGTGAGCGAGACAGCCCACCATCCTCTCGTCCACGTGCTGCAGCAGCTTCTGAGGAGAAAACCAAAAACTGAGTGAGAAGCTCATCTTCATCATTTCTGTTGGTTTGAGATGTGAGACACACGCGCGCACACACACACACGCACACGCACACAAGCCTTAATCTAAATGTTTCCTTAGAGGAACTAACAGCACATTAATCTGCTTTACTGCAAATCCAGTTTACAGCACAAACATTGTGCATTGTGTGTGTGCGCGTGTGTGCGCGGGCGCCATAAGGCTCAGGTGTGTTCAGGTACAGTGAGGTCACAGAGTGAAGGAGAGTTTGTCTCATTTAGAAAAGTCAGAGTTTCACTTCTGTGTCCAGGACCGAGGGGTCAGGCTAACAGTTTCCCCCTGTTCCCAGTCTTTGTGCTAAGCTAGGCTAAAATGGTTTCACTGCAGGACTCACCGTTTTGTAGAGCTGCAGCGTTTCCTGTGTCGGGCTGAAGTCGGCTCTGAACTCCTCCACCACAACAGGAAGAGACCGGATCTGATCCGACAGAGCTGCTGCAACCTGACGACCAGAAACACCCGTCAGCATCAGCACACGGCAGCAGAGCGGACGCACTCTGACGCTCAGTGAATATTTTGGTGAACTTTGTGTTCTCAGTTTAATGCCACACTGTCTCTGACGGGTGCTGCCACTTCTCTTCCCTCAGTGTGACGCTTAATCTTTCCATCTTTTAAACTTGTGCTCAAACAGCTGATTGTTTCCACATCCAGCTGCTACAGATCAACATGATCCTGCATCTGCAGTGGTCTCTGAGTCCACCTGAAGACTCCCTGTCTTTTAGCTCTGTGTTTGGTCTCTACCAGCTCCAGCTAAATGCCGCGCCATGCTGAGCAGCTTCGTCACCTTGGCAGCGACATCATCAGTCAGAGTCTTGATCCTCTCTTTGACGTTGTCGGTCAGACGGTTAATCTGTCCTCGGACAAAGTCCAGCCGGTCCCTCTGCTCCTCCCGCTCCTCCAGGCAGCAGATTCTGTCAAAGGTCAAAGGTCAAAGCCAGACACAGATAAACCAGCATTATTAAACAAAGTGAGTGATTTTGTTTCCCTCACTTTCTGTCAGCAGAGGCGATGTTGATGGCGTCCATCACAGCTTTGGCGGCCTCGGTGATCTGCCACGCTCTCACCGTGTGCTGCTCAAACTTAGTCTTCACTGCAGACTGGGAGATGAACTCCTGTGGGGTCAGAGGTCATTCAGAGTCACAGCTCAGCCAAAACGTCAGCGTCATGATGAAGCCGCACAGACCAGGCAGGTCAAATCTGCTTTCTACCTCAAACGTCCTCTCAAACCTCTGGAACTCTCTCAGTCTGTCGTGGAAGCCTTCAGCCAGAGCGCCACCTACAGGAGGGGACAGGACAGTCAGCTTCAGCTGCAGGTGGACAGTCAGCTGACCGGTCAGCTGACCACCGTCTGCTCAGGTAAACAGTCACTCTGTTTTCAGGTGGAAAACATGGATTGTTAAAGTGTGTGCGTGCGTGTGCGCGTGTGTGCGTGTGTGTGTGTGTGTGTGTGTGTGTGTGTGTGTGCGTGTGTGTGTGTGTGTGTGTGTGTGTGTGTGTGTGTGTGTGTGTGTGTGTGTGGTCTCAGTCCCTCCCATGATTCCTCTCACACTGACTGTGTCTGCTCCTCGTGTATAAACCAGAATTAGATGTGATTAAACATTAGATCTCTCTTCTCTGAATCTCTGTTAGTAAATGATTTGATAATCACTAACAGAGTAAATGTCTCTCTCTGGTGTCTCTGTCCCCGTCTGCAGGTGTCTCTGTCTCTGTCCCTGTCTGCAGGTGTCTCTGTCTCTGGCTCCATCCACCTGCTGCTGTTTATTGTCTACAATGATCCATTTCTTCTAGAAGCTTCTTGCTCCTGTGCTCTGTCTCCTATCACAGCTGTAACCTGCTGAGGACAGGATCCACTAACTGTTCTGGGATCTGAATGCTGTCCCTTTAACATCGTCCACTTCCTGTGTGTATCATGTCCTTCTCCTCCTCTCCTCCATTCCCAGCTGTCCTATCTTCCTCCTCTCCCTCCTCCTCCTCCTCCTCCTCCTCCTCTTCCTCCTCTCACCCAGCCCGGCCCTCAGCAGGAGCGTCCCCCCTGTGAGCCGGGAGCTGTGTCTGCTGATCTGGGGACAGACTCTGGCTCTCTGACTGTGGGAGGAGCTGGATAAATAACACTTAATTTGGGTGCAGAGTGAAATCTGTTTTATTTTCCAAACACAGCAGTAAGTGAGAGTGAAGTCGACTACATGTTGACTGTGATGGAGTTTGACAGCTGAGACCTGTCTCATGTTCAGTAAAGCTGATAAACACAAACTCAAGTTTTCAGGATCTGTTCAGTTTGATTTATTTTTAGCTTCTTCCACAGTCAAAACGATCTCTGAGGCTTTAACATCAAGATGCTTTCTGCTGTCTGATGAAATGAAAGGAGACTCCTCCTGCTGTCCCTCACCTGTCTCACCTGTCTCACCTGTCTCAGGCATGCCCTGTGCTTGCTGCATCCTGGAGCTCAGGACCTCTTTAGCTGAGACGAAGAAGATTCTCCCTGGAGCCTCGTCCAGCCCGACCACCCTCAGCTCCTCAGCCAGGAAACTCACGCAGCGGTCCAGGTGCTGCTTCCTCACCTGGACAGCAGGGGGAGCACACTCAGCAGCTTAAACTGAGGTTTGTCCCTCCCAGTGACCACGAACACACGGGATTAATATTAGACTGATAGATGTCACCTTACTACAATCAGTACTTCCTGCTGCTGCTTCACAATAAAAGCTTTCTGTATAGAGAACTGTTGGAGGCTTTGACTGTGAAGCAGCAGCTTTTAACTGCTTTGGTACGCACACACACACACACACACGCACACACACACACACACACACGCACACGCACACACTGACACACACATGCACACACACACAGACTCACACACTCACACACACACACACACACCTCCTCGATGTACTCGGGCTCCGTCACTGACGCGTCCCATCGGTTGTGCAGGATGAAGATATTCGGTTTGGAGATTCTTTCACTGACTTTGTGGAAGAAAAGTTTCTCCTGCAGACAGAAGACGACAAACGTGAAAACTGAACTGAGCCAAACACAGAAACAACCTTCGTCCCCCGGTGTCCTCACCGTGTTCATCAGCGTTGACTCTGCGTTTCCCACCAGGACGAAGACGTCAGCGTCCAGACAGAACTTGTCGATCCAGCTGTCCAGCTCCAGAGTCACATCGGTCCCGGGGCTGGGTCAAAGGTCAGAGATTACACCAGTTTTATTTCAGTGCTTCCTGTTCCTGTTTCTCTACAGAGCAGACGTGTCTGAGACCAGAAGGACAACAGGACAACAAGATTCCAGCGGTGCTGTACGAACCAGACCGGGT
>NC_054407.1:25577500-25580000 GCF_017976425.1 Toxotes jaculatrix | reverse complement strand
ACGCTCTGTATTCATGTGTGTGTTCACAGCTCTGACTCACTGACGACGGAAAATTCACTCTGAACACAGAAAAACCAGCAGGAGAGAGACTGAGAGGCTGCAGGAACCGGGCCGGAGACGCTACAGACAGACACCAGACAGACACAGACACTACAGACATTTACACAGGACGTGTTAAAGGACATCACGTGAACTTCAACCGGAGATTCAGACGAAGGCCACACTGAAAAACCACCAGACGAACTGAAATCAGCAGGAACCTGATGCAACAGGAGCACACCTACAGAGGTGCATCATGGGAGCATCTTAAGTCAATAAGGACACAGACCTGAACGCCTTTGTCCTCTGGTTCCACCTCCACTACACCCACCCAGCATGTTGTCCAGGTTATCCCAGGGAAGGAGCTCTCTGGGTGGGGCAGGAGGGCTGCTGCTGCTCCCTATGTTCCGGGGACTGATGACGATGATGTTGATGATGATGATGATGATGATGATGACGGTGGCAGTTGTGGAGGCAGCGAGCGTCGATGACTTGGAAAGCGAAGAGAGTCAACAGATCCTGGCTGAGGACGAGGAGGTCAGCGCTGAGATCCAGGTAAGAGACCGACTCCTGCACGTGCTCAGAGAGCAGGAAGCTGAGCTGCTCTCACATCAGTGATGGAGCACGCATCAGTACGCCGCGGTGCGGTGAACGCACCAGCTGCTCTAACCTGGCTGCCTTCCTTATTTAGTTCTTATTTATTTAGAAAGGAAAAATAAAAACAGATGATGAGAAATAAAAAATGAACTGTCACCTGTTCTGATGACTGATCGACGCTGAGCTCAGCGAACTCTGATCATCGGCTCATCATTTCTTTTTGCTGGGACGTCCCTCGTTAAGACAACTGTCACTTTGGAGCTGAAGCCTTTTGATTTGGTTTGAACTCTGTCTCCAGACGGCTTGTTGTCATGGCAGCCATCACAGGTCACACACACACACACAGAGGTTTACTAATGATGACTGAACAAACACAGACATGATGATGGGAGACCAGGACGGTCTCAGTCAGCTGAGCCTAAACCCTGCTCCATGTTTTACAGGGTGTCCACGGTCGGTTTAACCCAGGCTTAGGTTAGGTTCACCTGTCAGTCATCTGATGCATGTTGGTTACCGACGGTTACGTAAAGCTCAGTAAACCCTGAGCTCTGAGTGCTGGATGTGTTTGAGGTGAACCGGTGGTTTGTGTCTTTCAGGAGCCGCTGTCCTCTGATCAGTCCAGAGTAACTCCTCTCAGCTCCTGGCTGATCTTTCGCAGAAACTCCAACAAGGGGGACAACCGGAGAACCAAAGGGTCCAGGAGAACCTCCAAGGTCAGATCCATCTCCACCAGGAAAGAAAATATATATATGTAATAACAACATACAGATATGTCTGAGACTTTACACGATGAGTCCTGACAGAGACAGCACCAGTGGAAAAGTCCTGAGTCCAGCTTCGAAAATGTGAAGACTTGCTGCTCGTCTTGTCTTTATGACGGTGACTTTAAGTCTCTGTGTCCTGGACTGTCGGATAGAACAGGGAATCTGAAGATGACTGAAAACTGTCAGATCATGTTTCACTGTTTTCTGACACGGTATAAAAAACGATGAATCAGCATCAGCAGATTGACACAGACCGTCTGACAGGCTGAGGCTGAACCGTCCAAACCACCGTTCTATTCCCATGTATCTCTGCAGCACGGTCTCCCAGGCCCTCCAGGACCTCCAGGCCCCCAGGGACCTCCCGGGCCCCCCGCCCCACTCCTCCCCCAGCAACAGGAGCTCATCCAAGAACTGCAGATAAAACTGAGAGGTGAGAACTCACTGATCACACTGATGTGCTGTGGCTCAGACAGCTGCCAGTCTTTCTGCTAAGTTAAGCTAAGCTAAGCTAAGCTAAACTAAACTAAGCTAAACTGATGAGAACAGAGAACAAGGCGACTCAGTGAACTCTGATCAGGACACATGTTCCTGTCAGAGCACAGATGGAAACAGTGATGAAGCCTTACAGGCTGTAATAACATGACTCAGCTCACACGTTCACTGCTCACGCGTTCACTGCTCACACGTTCACTGCCTGGGTGCGACTCCTCAGTTTAACTTTGTCCTGCTTTAATTCTTCACTTTCACTCAGTGTTTTCTGCATGTAGGTTATATAAATACTGCTCTGTGTGTGTATCAGTGTGTGTGTGTGTGTGTGTGTGTGTGTGTGTGTGTGTGTGTGTGTGTGTGTGTGTGTGTGTGTGGAGGCAGCCTGTCTGAGTCCTTAATAGGGGTAATTTTGTGGAGTGTGGATGTGACTTGGCTCGGCTGCAGGATTCCTGACATACCTGCTGACTGATGGTGTGTCTTTGTTGCTTTCTGCACTTTTGTGAACGTGTGTGTGTGTGTGTGTGTGTGTATATGTGTCTTTGTTAGCTCCTTTGGGACCTTTTCCGGTATCAACAGTGACCTTGTCGGGATCAGTTGTCCTCATGGGGACC
>NC_054407.1:25235000-25237500 GCF_017976425.1 Toxotes jaculatrix | reverse complement strand
TGTGAGACATCGAGGTCATTATCTCCTCTCAGGAGTCATGTTTGTCTTCATGGAGCGGACTGTCATGTCTTCCTCCTCCGTCCTAATCTGTCCTCCTCAAGGACGCGTTCCTCGTTAAAACCTGTCTTCCCTCTGTTGGAAGACAAACATCTGCGTCTCTAACCAGATTCACAGAGTGGAAATGAGAGCTGGCAGACGGAGGAGGACATCTGACCTCCGTCGGAGGGGTCTCTGCATGTCTCTGTAACGCTGCTCTGCAGGTCTGATGACGGCACGGACCTCAGACGGGCAGGACGCCGGAGCTCGGTTTCACTCAGGCTTTAAAACGTTTTCCCCTGAAACTGTTTAATGTCTGAGGACAGGTCGTCCACCACATTCAGACGCAGCATGTAAACGCCCCGGGCGCAGGTTCACCGCTAAGCTCAAGCCTTTCTAAGGTTTGGGAGAGTTTTAGACTTCATTGTCCTTTCAGAGTAAACTCACTTTTCAGTCATTAAAAAATCAACAGAAAAGAAACGATGCACATGTTTGTAAACAGGACAGACGTTTGTCTGTGTTGTCCTGGTCAGAATTTTCACCTTAACTCAAAGTCCAAAGCTGATTTTCTGATCAGTGTGTCACAGTTTTCGTCTCCGTCACCAAACCTGACGATGGAGGTTTGGTGATTGAGCTCAGAGGACGAGCGAATACAGCGTCCATGTCTGCGGAGACATGAGAGAAAACCCCTTCACTGCAGCCGTCTCTGCTCAGTCAGTTGTCCTGTTTTCCATATGTGGGCAGGAAAGAACTCCCAGCAGCCTCCACCCCCCCCCCTGCCCCCCCCCCCCCCCCGCCCTCCTTTTTGACATGAACAGCCTGTGTTGCTCACTCACCCTCTTTTCTACTCTGTGGACTCTTTCTTTCTTTCTCTGTCCGTCCGTCTTTCCGGCGTCACTCTGCCTGGCGGAAACACATTCCAGCCAGTTCAGTCCCGCCGTCACCATGTCACTCCCCCGCCCCCCCCGGTCCCTCCCCACGCTGTCTCAGAAAGAAAAGCTCCTTCCCCTGAACGACTGGAGGCTCTTTTCATGTTCAGACCTGACTCTGCCCGTCCCCCCCCCCCCCCCGCAGAGAGTCTCTCAGGGTCAGCGCTCCAGAATAGGAGGGTTAGCTCTGCTTAAAGCTAAACCAGCTAATTGCCGATGTCTGCGTTTGTTTCTCGGCGTTGAGCTTTGGTTCAGGACCATCAGCGGCTCCAGCCTGGACACGGACGGTGTGTGGTTCCTCACGCTCGGCCCACAGGACACAGGACGAGTTTCAGAGTCCAGTGAAACACAGCGCTCAGGTCGTGGAACAGCAGAATGCAGTCTCAGTCTGAGCACACGTAGGTGGATTCCTGATTCCCAGCTGCTGAGCTGTGTCTCGGGGTCTGGCTGAAGCAGGGACTGTCTCACACTTTGTTTTTGTGTAGTTGCAGTTGTTGCAGCAGGTTGTGTTTCTCTGCAGAGCGCAGAGTTTTTTTCTGTTCCGTCGTCGTACGGGACGAGGACATCGACGCGTACAGCGTCCTCTTTGTTTGTGCATCAGTACAGCGATTGTCCTGAGGGACAGACAGAATTCCTCCGGCCTCGTGCTGCAGACTCACACACACTCACACTTTATTAAAGGTCAGTTCATCAACACTCGAGATCATCAGACAGAAACCAGCTTCAGTAAGATGTTTGTGAATGTGTGGAAGGAAAACACTCGTCTACAGAGTCTGAAAGACAAAGCAGCTGACAGAGGACATGATGGACTCACACATACAAAGAGACAAAGGGACAAAGAGACCAACCACTGATTCATCTGATGATTCTTCTCTTCATTAACACATGTGAACATGTGAACATGTAAACATGTAAACATGTGAGCATGTGAGCATGTGAACATGTGAACATGTGAACATGTGAACATGTGAACATGTAAACATGTGAACATGTAAACATGTAAACGTGAACATGTGAGCATGTGAACATGTAAACAGGCAGTTTGGTGAAAAAGACGCGTCCTTTCATCCACATGAACCTGAACTGAATCCTGTGCTCGTTCAGATCCTGGTTTTTCAGGCTCACTTCCTCCAGACCTCCTTGTCCAATCAGATTCTCCTCTGGTCCTCTGTCCCAGCAGCCACCTGGGTCTGAGTCCTCTTTGTCTCCTCGCTGTGCTGCCTCCTGTCCTCTGTTTGCCTCCTGATTGCTGTGCCAACAGAAGCTTTTGTCCTGTTTGTGAGGATGTGGAGGCGTTTTTTATTTAAAGAGACGTCAGTGACAGAGTCTCTTCCTGCCGGCTGGTGTCCGTCCTCTCAGGGACGCCGCTTCAGAAGACGCTCCACGCCGGGACTTTGATCTGTGGCCAGAGAGTTTTCAGAGTGAAGCGATGCATCAGATCACAGATGTTCAGGATCAGATCTGAATAAGCTTTGTTCAGACTCTGTGAGGACGTCCTGAACGTTCCAGCCACAGTTTTAACGTTTAACTTTGAC